>NC_089768.1:21760000-21805000 GCF_040412425.1 Macrobrachium rosenbergii | reverse complement strand
TTTTTTATCATTCGTTTTCTCTTATCTTTATCCTGCTCTTTTCTGATAATCATACTTAATTTTTACCAACCCTCTTTCTCTAATCGCCTACATTTTACTAGTTTCTTACATCGTACTTTCCTCTCGTTATTCCTGTTTTAGTTTTCTGAAACGAAAACTATTTTGCCGGCTTTGTCTGTCCGTCCGCACTTCATTCTGTCCGCCCTCAGATCTTAAAAACTACTGAGGCTAGAGGGCTGCAAATGGGTATGTTGATCATCCATCCTCCAATCATCAAACATACCAAATTGCAGCCCTCTAGCCTCAGAAGTTTTTATTTTATTTAAGGTCAAAGTTAGCCATAATCGTGCTGCTGGTAACGCTATAGGATAGGCCAACACCGGGCCGTAGTTAAAGTTTCATGGGCCGAGGTTCACACACCATTATACCGAGACCACCGGAAGATAGATCGTTTTTCGGTGGCCTTGATTATACGCTGTAGCGGCTGTACAGAAAACTCGATTGCGCCGAAGAAACTTCATCGCATTTTTCATGTGTTTACTCTTAGTCTTCCTTTGTTACTTTCCTCGTCTCTCTAATCACTTCTCTTCGTGCGTTTTTTGTTTTTCTTCTTTTTATTTGCCGCCTCTTATTCCTCTGTTCTTTTCCTCTCATTGCCAACATCATTCTACTTACACGTGTGTCTTTGTCTTTGTTTTATTTTTTTTATTTTTCTTTTTGCACTTTATTGTTTACTGTTAGCTTCGGTCTATTTCAAAACTTACATTTCTCGTCTCTTGCATTAATATCCTTTTATGTGAAAGGCTCTTTCATTAATGGATACTTTTTAATGCCCAGAAATATTTTCTATACGCCAAGAATTTTCGATATGAATACATAAACGTATCAATAATAAATATAGGTTTTCATGAGACAAAAAGAGGAAGTCAAATCAAAACTGCCTGTTTTCGAAATATCACAGGAGGAAGGGAAAGTTACGCAAATAAAAGAGTTCATTAGCCATAAATAAAAGTCTAAATAATACTCGTATGATCCGATTAACTGATGTTGAAAGTCATTTTAGATTTTTTCTTGTATCAGCTGTTCTAATCTCGTCGTGAGAGCCACCGCTACATTGATAATATAGGTTTATTATCCCGTTAGTATTTAAGGTTTCCTGCCTTACATGTAAATAGTTTTCACTTATATATATATATATATATATATATATATATATATATATATATATATATATATATATATATATATATATATATTGTCACTATCAGATTTTTAGATATAATAATACCACGGCGTGGGATAAACTCGAATTTTCCTATTATTATCAATATGTTAATAAAATAGAAATAAACAAGCTTTTTTTTTTTACACAGTAAGGGTATTTACACTTCATCTCACGCTTCAGACATATTTCACCAAAGTGTTTAGAAATAATATATATCTGCTGCAGTAGAGAAGGAATTGAGAGTATGATAAATGTCTCTCTCTCTCTCTCTCTCTCTCTCTCTCTCTCTCTCTCTCTCTCTCTCTCTCTCTCTCTCTCTCTCTCTCTCTCTCTGTTTAACAGATTCCGGAGTGTATGAAATTCCATAACTAATCGCAAAACTATGGTTTCCAGGATCTAAACCATCGCTCGTCAGCAACTGGTTAGGCATAAGGAGGGAAGATATTAAGCAATTTGCATCTTATATTGAATACAGGATCTCTAATTCAGCCTAAAGGAGAGAAACTTCAATTTCCCTACTCTTCTTCCCAGCCCGCCCCACTCCCCCCACCCTCCCCCTCCCAACCATAACCCCAACACCCCCTCACCCAAACTCACTTTCTATCTTCCGCTTCAAATCTTGTAGCGAAAGGGAAGATGAGATTACTTTTTTCTTTTTTCTTTTTCTCTTTTTGTCTAAAGCGGAAGGGAAATGGGCGAGTAGGAAGGAAAACAAATCAGAGCAAACCAAATAGTTTCTCTCTCTCTCTCTCTCTCTCTCTCTCTCTCTCTCTCTTTGAAGTTGCATAAGGAAAGTTTTTTAAAAAAACATCTTTTTTTAAACTTTCGAAAAGTTTAAACATTTTTCTTTTTATATATAAGATTTTCTAAAAGGAAAGTTTGAAAAATCGTAATAGGGTGGAAAATACATGCTAGGGAAAATTAAAAAAAAATGAATAATGAATCCTTTGTTTCTCTCTTTAGTTTTAGTTCTGACGGCGAACCCACAGCCGTAATGTAAACCAAACGTAAACGAAACTCAGAAAAATTTAGGTCCAAGTCCCGAAAAATAAAAAAGATTTGCTTCTTGAGCCAAAAAAAAAAAAAAAAAAAAATGTCTCACAAAAAATGAAGGGAAGTAGACATTTCAAATTTGACACCATGGCAAGATAAAAATTGCAGTGTCGAGATGCCCTAGAACTGGAGCTTTCCGCAGAATAAATATGGGATATAACGGTTCGTCGGGTGATACAGCGCTTCCGGTGAAAAGGAGGAGAAACTTCCTTCAGTGCAGAGGATCAGAGGTGAAAGCAGGACCTCTTGACAAAAAAGGAACAGCACGGACACATTGCATAAAGCTAAAAGAGAGAAAATCCACTAAAGACGTTATGTTTCGGTCATTATTCGTTGTGATATAATAGTAATTATCAAAAGAATCGTCTTTGATTCAATACCGTCCGTGGTTCAAACAAGGAAAAAAGAACCTAAAGTATTATATCAATATTTGAAATAGAGTTTGCGGAGGGAAAGATAAAGTTCAAACCTATAGGATGAAGACAAGAACTTAAAAATATCATAACAGTCCATCTATTTAGGACTTGTTCTGCAGTTAAGTTATATGACCACTCCAACACAATTTGAAAGCAAACTATACATACAAAAAGAGGAGGCATTACCTACAATCATAATTTCTCTACATATTTATATACAAAATATGATTACCAAATTCTGTGTTAATCAGATGTCGGGTTTAGATTTTTAAAATCTGAAACAAGACTAAACAACTATCAATATTTGCTGCTAAATACGAAGTACACCTTTCGTTAAGATTTTCGTAGACATAGACATCCTCACATAACATCTTAAGTAATCCTGCTAACAAACAGATAGAAGCAAACATTCGCGAAAACAAACACACAAACAGACAAACTAGAAACGCAAGGAAGTCTAATCACTTGTCGTCAGTCACAATGTACATCTACTGTACAGCAAAGTTTTCTTAAAAATCCAGACACCCATTTTTGCCCAATCTTGCTAAAAAGTAGGCAAATAATCACGCAGACAAGTAACAAATGAACAACCAAAAACATTGTCTCCTTTTCTTATATATATATACTGTATATATATATATATATATATATATATATATATATATATATATATATATATATATATATATATATATATATATATATGACTGTAAAAAATTTTTGTTAAAACAGAATTCCATCTAATAATACTATATAATTTCTAAATTTTTGGTGTTTTATAGTCTCCTTTTATATATATATATATATATATATATATATATATATATATATATATATATATATATATATATATATTATATATAATATATATATATATCTTATTTTGATGAAAACTGATTAGTGAAAGCTGGGTAACGTAATAGTTCCTCGTTGGACGAGTCGGTAGAGTTCTCGACTAGCACTCTGCTAGGCCCGAGTTCGAGTCTTCGGCCGGCCAATGAAGAATTAGAGGAATTTATTTCTGGTGATAGAAATTCATTCCTCGCTATAATGTGGTTCGGATTCCACAAAAAGCTGTAGGTCCCGTTGCTAGGTAACCAGTTGGTTCTTAGCCACATAAAATAAGTCTAATCCTTCGGGCCAGCCCTAGGAGAGCTGTTAATCAGCTCAGTGGTCTGGTTAAACTTAGGTATGCTTAACTTGGGTAACGTAATTCAACATTCATACAAGGTACCCTTATCTTTTGCAGTGCTCGTGAGCTCCATAAAATAGGCCTTCACTTTCCTTAGCCTTATATAAGGGGAAAAAAAATATTAATATAACAACGTACACACACTTACATACATACACATACACGCACACCCACACACACACACACACACAACACATACACACATATATATATGCTTGTACGTAAGTGTGTGTAGGTTGCTATATTAATATTTTCTCCCTTACATAAGCCTATGGAAAATGAAGGCCTATTTTATGGAGCTCACGCGCACACTGCGAAGGATAAGGGCACCTTGTATGAATGTTAAATTACGTTATCCAGCTTTCATTAATCTGTTTTCCTAAAAATAAAAGCTCTCAATCCCACAAGAGCACAAACTTGTTACGTAATAACGCAACTAACACTTTTACCTCCTGAGTTCTCTTTGACAAAACTGCGTTGCTGTGTAGTTAACTTTGTATGGGAAGCGAAAGCTAATTAATTCACCGGAAAATAATAAGGGCGTAAACGGCTCTGAAGAGTGGGATTACATTGGCGAAGCTAATTTACACGATAAAAAAAAACAGGGAAAGTACCGTCAGATCTCCGTTCCCATTTCTCTTTTTATAGAAAACAGATTAGAAAATCCACATCGATTTCTAGCAGAAAGCAGAGATTACGATGGACGAAATAGCTGTTTAGATTATAAAAAGATTTGATTGAATTTATAAAGAGCGTATCTCAAGGACACTGTATTAATGTGTGTCTTTATAATTCCTTTCCTGAACTACGTCATTCGCCGCTTGCCGAAAATAGAGAACAATCAAAGTTCTTCATAATAACCGAGGGTCAATGAGGCGTTTCTGTTAGTATTTCAAGTCGGATCATCTAACAATACAGCGTCTATGTGCGCTACAAATAAATATGGTGCCCCTGCGTCAGACTTCCGTCATTCCCAATAATCACGCAGTTTCCCTGAGTCCTGTCATTTCCTACCTTTCAAGGAGTGGGTTCGTAACTTCCTCTAAGTTCATCTTGAGTTAACCCTCCTATTCCTTATTATCTTTCTTCCTTTTTCACATCTCCAGAGTTCCTATAGGATTAGCCGTTTGCCTCAGCATTTCAAAGGAAGAATATATGAATCGCTCAGACGCCTATGGGGATTCAGAAAGACAGATAGACACGGTACTTTCCAGCATTTAAAATAAATGTATAAATCCCTTAAATATCTAAGGGAATTCATAAAGATTGATAAACTTGGCACTTTCTAGCATTTAAAGAAATATAAAAGTCGTTTAAATGTCTAAGGGAATTCAGATAGACTGATAAGCAGGTTACTTTCCAGGATTTGGAAGAAATGTATGAATATTAGATGTCTAAGGGGATTCAGAAAGACTGATCAACACGGTGGAACTGCCTGTCAAGAACAAACAGAAAGTACATTCGAAGGGGACTTAAAAAGGAATGAAAGAGAGAGGAAAATGACATGAAAAGAAAGCGAACAACTTGACCATTAGAAGAGCAATGTACAACATGAACAGATATGTAAAATCACATGCAGTGTTCTCTCTCTTGATCACTGAATGAGCTCCTTGGCCATTCAGTGAAACCTGTCCAGTACAGACGGAGTCACATCCAGCGTCACGCTGTCACGAAGAACCTTCGCATCAGCTCGTTTCATCCTTCCAGGCTTTGGAGCTTTTTTGTCTTTGTGACCTCTGACCTTTCTCTCTTTTCATTAGGAGCTCTCATCCTGCTTGACGCTGAGCTTGTCACTTTTTTTTTCTCTCTCTTAAATTAGCGTCCTTCTGTAACTCTCTTGACTGGTATCGTATCGCTGGCGCGTTTAAATCATTTCTCTCTTTATTAACCTCATTTCCACGTGTAATCCTTTGTTGACCGTCCGCTCAGTCTTGCGAGCCGTAATCCAATTACTTCAGTGTAATCTCTTTTCTCCTCAGAATCGTACTTTAGTTATCTGGTTTTTGTTAAACGACCAGGTTTATAGTCGTATTTTAAACCACAGTCTGAAGTGTTTAAAACTGCGTCCATTCAGATAGCGAAATGCTCTTTTTCCTGATAACCCCTCCCTTGAATTCAAATGACACCGTTTGCAATCGTGATATACAAATATACATATACACACGCATGTGCATATACATATGTACATATGCGTGTGTGTGTGTGTGTGTGTGTGGTGTATGCACTTGCGTTTCTATTACATACCTTCCCGTCCTTTTTCCAAATGATACAGAACGACTATTAACACCCAACACAACAATGAAGAGAGAGCGTTAAAGATAGTTCTTCTTCAGAACTGAATCTATTATTATCACGACTGAAAAGTTCCATTCGAGTCTCGATAAATCAGACAAAGGAAGGCGCAGACATTTCCAAACAACTACTGGGATAAAAATGGATCCATCAAGAATGTTACCTAAGGCAAGTGTTCTCTCTCTCTCTCTCTCTCTCTCTCTCTCTCTCTCTCTCTCTCTCTCTCTCTCTCTCTCTCTCCATTGAATCTTGCTATAATTGTCCTGCTAAGAGTTGACTTCGTTCTACTTTAGTGATTAACATTAATAGGTCAGATACGATGAAGTCGGCACTTTTATTTTCTAACTAAGCTAATTTTGGAAGCTGTGGCCTTGTAATAAATAGATTTTAGCAGTGGATTATAATTTCGACACAGAATTAACTTTTCTTAAACATTTTCATGTAACGTACTGTGTTATTATTATTATTATTATTATTATTATTATTTATTATTATTATTATTATTATTATTATTATTATTATTATTATTATTCATTCGATTTAATCTTTTGCCGAGTTTTCTCAAGTTTTCTTGTAATTCTTTTCAGTTCTACATTAATTTTGGACCATAATTGTCTATGGTCTTACTTGTGGTAGAGAATGATCGTCAGAAGTATGCGTCAAGCTGTGCACGCACTGCCGAGTAAATTTCTCCTTACCAAAAATATGAAGATTGCCCAATTATTATCCTATATTTACAGAGGAGAAAAGAAATATACGGAAAACTGAGGAGACTCAATATGAAACTAACTCGATTGATGCAAACATCATATTTAGCAGCGCATGTTTAAGAGAGGGTCTCTACTTCCTTCTCATATCATTATTATCATTATAAGCAAGAGCAGCAAGTCGTTATAGACCATTAAGTTGCTAAACATAGCAGAATGTTACCTGACATCACCGCAAATGGTGAGAAAGATCATAGCAAAATACGAATAAGATTAGTGAATGAATAACAACAAACATAAAAAAAACTAGCAGATATATGCATAAATAAACAGTACTTGAAAATTAAGCAGAAAAATTAAGACAGAATAATAACGTATTTTCCTCTTTTCGTGATCATCGACAGTTTTAAAACTGCATGAAACTGTTCCACAGTTTTACCAATGAATAAAGAAACGCTGTATCCTTTCACTGGACAGATTGATATAATAACATCCCAGTAGCAAACGATTCTAGCAGTCCACGAATAAGCAGTGCGCATTAATTCTAAAACAGAGCTACACGAGGAGTTAGCAGAATCTGTTTATTGGAATATAGCATATTTAGGTTTCCAGTTTTGGTAGCGGACATTTTTAACAACAAGAGATCCAGACAGAATACGGATTTTGACACTACGAAACTACTATCCATTTTAGGGACCGCAAGTCATCGTTTTTATCAAATATCTTTCAAGCTAATTATTTGATCGAAATGGTACTTTGACACAGTGTATAAGACACCTCCCGCTAATTTTTGGTAATACAGTGCATTGTCAAATGGTGTTAGTCAAGGCGTTTACTCTTGACTTTTAAAGGCAAAGTCGCATGAGTCAGCAGGCCTAAACTACATAATCGAACGTCCGCTGTTCCCCATAGACAGGGAGAGGGGCGCGGAGATGGGGAGGCCAGGGAGGTGGGTTGAGGGAAGGGAGAGGGAGGGACGGGATGGGGATAAAGGACGTCCGAATGCATAGTTTGGCGATGCTTGGCAACACATGTAAGTCAAGAGTAAACACCTTGACTAAAACGATTTGACAATGCACTATATTATCAAAAAATGAGCGGGAGGTGTCTTGTACACTGTGTCAAAGTAGTATTTCGATCAAATAAATAATTTGAAAGTTATTTGAGAAAAACGATGACTATGCCGGTCCCTGAAATCGATAGTAGTAGAACGCAAAACCTTAGAAAAAAACCCATTGAAATAAAGTATATAGAAGACGGCTAGCAGAAATTGTTCATACTGATTTTAAATCCTAATAATCTTTGTTGGAACAAAACCGAGTCCCAGTCTCCGCTAGAAAAGGACCTCGTGATGCTGTAGAAATCTAAAATAGGAAAAGTTTAGAGGACTGATAAGTTTAAAACAAAGTTGGAAGAGCCAAATCAGTCAATCGGAAATTGAGGTGACTAACATGTGAGCAATTTTGGAATACTGTAAATATCACCCGTAAAATGGCTGACATTTCGAAGGGGAGCCAAACGTTTCACTAAACTGGTGGTCAGTGAAGCATTATTTAGATAAATCTTAAGGAACTGAGTAAATGTGATACATAAAGAGGAAAAAATTCTAAGTTTTCTTACTAATCTCATACTCCCCTTTCAAAATGAAGACAGGAAACTGAAATCTTAATAATTCATGTAATAGATTTACCACTGAGTAAAAAGCAAAAACCAAAGGAAATAAATGTATATCATTTCTGTCTTTTTGCCTTGATGCGTGAAATGAAATCTTCATAATTCATAAAATGAATTTATCACTGAGTAAGAAACAGAAACCAATGGAAATGAACGTGTATCATTTCTGTCTTTTTACCATGATGCAGAAAATGAGCACACATCACGAGACAGAGAGAGTGGGAGATAGGGAAAGAGAGAGAAAGAGAGAGACAGAGAAAGGAACGAATCAAGATGAAAACGTCATGGGCAAATTGGTTCGCTGACTACCCACAGCATTCAATAAACAGAAAGGTAATTGACCTGTCTTCCCCACTTCCCCGTGACGAAACTCCAAATGAAGAACGAACTCGCTCTTATTATGCAAAAATCACCTTACGTTCAGTTGGCTGGATGCTCAACATTACCACTTCTCTTTTGTTTAAAAAAGAACGTGTATCAGTTTAGCAAAACTGCTATTTATTCTCTGTATTGATTTATGACACATAAATGCACACACACACACACACACACACATATATATATATATATATATATATATATATATATATATATATATATATATATATATATATTTAAACTAATCGCCACATGAGCACGTGTTGCACAGAAATAAATTTCGGACTCATATCAGGATCGAACCTCGGTCTTTCATTTTAGAGACTGGGGTTCGACCTCGATGTAAGTCAGAAAGTTATATATATATATATATATATATATATATATATATATATATATATATATATATATATATATATATATATATATATATATATATATATATATCATTTCCTGTGGCACCCACGGGGATGCATAGGGCCTCGATGAACTCACGCCACCACATTCTGTCCTGGGCTAACTCCTCAAGATCTTCCCAACACTGAATCTCCTGCTTCCCGCCTCATTGTCCTCAACCACGTCTCCTTTGGCCTACCTCTACCTCTTTTACCAAGGGCAACCCACCCTGGTGTATCTCGTACTATTCCCTGTCTTCTGTACACATGGCCTAGCCATTTCCAGCGTGAGAACCTAACATACTCATCGACCGGCTGCGTCCTGTTACTTATCTAATTCTGCTATTTGATATCCTATCCTTCCAATTAATTCCTAATATTCTTCTGAGAGCCTTATTTTCAAATGCTAAGAATTTATTATCCGAAGTCACTGTACAGTACCGTGACTCATGCCCGTAAATCAGAATACTCCTAACCATTACCTTATAAATTTTTATTTTTGTATGCACAGAAAAATTTTTATTATTCCAAATATTTTTAAGCATTCCCATTGCCTGGTGAGCCTTTTTTAATCTTTCCATAAATTCTGTGCTCAGAGAACCATCCTTATCTAAATAAGTAACTAAATATTTAAACTTATCCGCTTGCTTTACAACCATGCCTTCAATTAGACAATCCTGTGCATTTTCAATATTCATATTCATGATTTCAGTTTTTCCACTATTTATAACCAAACCAACCTTTCGACCTTCACTCACTAGAAAATCCAACATCCTCCGCATCTTTTCTGGTCCCTCGCAGATCAAAACTACATCATCAACGTAATGTAAGTCAAGAAGTTTCCCATTTTCTCCCCAGAGTATACCTGCATCTGTTTTCCTTTTAACCCGCCTCATAACGTAATCTACGACCAACACAAACAACAGAGGAGACAGAATGCCACCTTGAATCACACCAGACGTAACTTCAAATGCCCTCATGCATGTTCATAATAACCCTTACAAACTTTTGCAGTATTCCATAATGCCTCATGATTTTTCCCATAGTCCGTCTCGAAATACTATCAAAGGCCTTTTCAAAATCAACAAAACAAACCCCGCCCCTTCCTAAAACCTGCCTGTTCATCCCTCAGAGTGCCAACAACCACTGGCTCCAACCTATTCAACAATACTCTACCGAAAATTTTCAAAGGCTACAGGTGACAAAGTGATTCCCCTCCAATTACCACACCTACTCAGATCTCCTTTCTTTGTAACTTTAATGATCACACCATTCTTCCAACCTGACGATATTGTCCCCGTCACCCACGTCTCATTGAATAATATCTTCAAGACAAATACAAATCTATCCTCCTCCACTTTAAACATTTCCAGGAATAAACCATCTTCCCCAGGTGCCTTATAATTCTTTAATTGTTTTATTACCTTAACTACTTCTTCTAGCCTGATCTCACCTTCATCAAAATTTAAATCTTCCTGAGCAGACGATATATCCTCTTCTGGGACGATTGGTCTATTAAGAACTGTCTCAAAGTGCTCTTTCCGTCTATTTCTGATTTCAACAATTTTGGTCAATAAATTACCTTCCATATCCCTGACTGGTAGATCCTTACGCTTGCCAACACTGCCTCTCAGCTCTCCAATTGTTTTATATGGTATTCTTTGACTCTGACCACCATTTTTATTTATTAATTTTTCAGTTTCCGCAACCTTTTCATTAACAGATCTTCTTTCATCTCTCTTAGTTAGTCTTTTAACCTCTGAATCAAAACTCAAGTACTTGGTTCTTGCTAATTCAATATCTTCATCATTAACAAAATGCATCTCACTCCTCAGTTTTGCCTCGCCTCTCTTTTTTATCACATCCCATGTTTCCTCAGATACCCACATCTTTTTCCTCAATCTGAGTCTCCTTCTGATCGTACAACCAGCAGCCTCATGCAAAGCTCTATTCACATCCCCCGACATCTCTTTTACACTTCTCCCTCCCTCCTCCAGTGTTTCCTTCACCAAAAACCTGTTTCAGCAGTCTATTCTAAATTCCTCCTTTTCCTTTCCCTCCCTTCTAAGCATATCAGTATCGTACCTATCAACAACAGGTTTTTCCTTCTTCTGACTTTTTAGCTTAAGTCTTATATTTGCAACGCTGAGTTGATGATCACTACCAATATCTGCTCCCTGATTAACACTTAACATCTAGCAAAGAGCTTCTGTGCCTTTTACTAACAGCAATATGATCAATCTGATTTTTATATTTTCCACGCGGTGACAACCATGTCGTCATGTGTGTATTGTGATGTGTGCCCCCCAATGCCTAAGTCATTCGCTAGACAGAAACTCCCAAATCTTACTCCATTTTCACATGCTCTTCCTTGGTGAGTCGGTAGAGTTGTGGCTTTGCACTCGTTAGGCCCGAATTCGACTTCCGGCCGGCTCATTTATTTCCAACTAAAGGTCCCTTTGCTAAGTAAGCAATTGGTTCTTAGCCACATCTCACTTCGGGCCAGCCCTAGGAGAGCTGTTAATCAGCTCAGTGGTCTCAAACTAATCCTTTAACTCCATTTTTCATCTAACCACTGACACCCATCTCACCCATACAAGCCTGAAGTCATTCGAGCAGCCCATTATTGCACTGAATCAAAATCAGAACATCTGTCTAGCAATTCTTCTTAGTCCTTCCTGCAGCTTATCATAAAATGCGTCTTTCCTTTCATCAGGTCCATCATTAGCGAGTGGGTGCATAACACACAAACAGACTGATGTTACCATGATTTGACTCGAACCGTGCGTACAACAGTCACTCGTCCATAGGATCCCATTCACATAGAGCCGTCTCTGCCTTGCATCCCAACAGCAGTTCTACTCCCTGGAAATGCATTCCATCCCGTCGGCCAGACGTCAGCAAACATAAATTATTCTCCAAATCCAATTTATCGATTTCAGTTAATCTTGTCTCTGTTACAGTACAGATGTCTAAGTCATAACTTTGAAAAACTGCCACTAAGTCTTCAATTTTGCTATCCTGATTTAGCGTTCTCGTATTCTAATTGCCAAATTTGACAGTACTTCTAGCATGAATAGAAGAATTAGGAGACCGTGAGATTCTTACTTAGCACCCCCTGCCCATTTAAGGGCCGCATGGAACTGGGGGCCGTTCCTCTTCTGTCAAAGTCCATCAAGGTTTCTTTGGCTAACTACATGAACACTTCACCACGGTGTTGCAGTTGCAGCAGGTAGCTAACTTGTCTGCATGTCCACACCCGAAAGGTTCAGCTACGCTGAGGCCAGTCGCATGCCGGCGTGCCTCACAGCCATTTCACTCTCAAGGAGTTTATCTGCCTGAGAAGCAAAACCCTCCTGCTCCCAGGGGCATTGATCTGTGTGGGTAGAGGGTGATCGCTCCCCTACTAGCTACACACACACACACACACACACACACACATATATATATACACATATATATATATATATATATATATATATATATATATATATATATATATATATATATATTTATATATATATATATATATATATATATATATATATATATATATATATATATTTATATTTATATATATATATATATATATATATATATATATATATATATATATATATATCTATATATATATATATATATATATATATATATATATATATATATATATATATATATATATATAAATATATATATTATATATATATATATTGTAGGCACCAAAGGCTAACAGGCTAACAGATGCTCTGATTCAGACGACGAAGCACTACCTCCTCCATCCCTTCGAGAATATTAAAATCATATTTATTTTTGGAATAGGAGAGCCGAAATCCACAGAACCGTAATTACATCATTTGCGTGTAATGACAGGTAATGATGGAGCGCTTCACGTTGAACAAATACCCCAAAAGGATCAAGAACGGTAATGAGGTCACTGTATCATCAATTATGCATCTCCCTATTCATCTCTCATAGTCTTTTGTTTGAAGAATTGTCTTTTATTTCTTACTCATTCTATTTTATCATTTTGTTTCTGCGAATTTTTAATATAAGTATTTTCCTCTGTGGGGGTCGGTGTCGTCAGTGCGTCTCACGCGGTGCACTGTAGGCATCATTCAAGGTTCTTTGCAGCTTCCCTTTCGGCCCCCTAGCTGCAGCCCCTTTCATTCCTTTTACGGTACCTCCGTTCATGTTCTCTCTTCCATCTTACTTTTCACCTTCTCCTTATCTATTTATCTGTCTATCTATCTGTCTGTCTATCTCTTTATCTATCTACCTATCTGTCTTTATTTCTTTCTGTCTATCCATATATTTACTTATTTCTCTATCTATCTATCCCTCTATCTATCTACCTATCTATCTATATTTCTCTCTGTCTATCTATATTTATCTATCTATCTATCTATCTATCTATCTATCTATCTATCTATCTATCTTTGTCTATCTATATATTTACCTATCTGTCTCTCTATCCCTTTTTCATTTTATAAATTTCCCATAATCATGCAGGATATGTTTACACAAATTATCCATTGCGAGATGAATACCACTTTCTTCTTAAATCTATTATTTCCTTCATTTTCTACTCACATCATTGTCCTCTCACCCTTGGACTGTATTCGAATTCATTGCGTTTCTTCTCTCAAATTCTCATTATACGCTATGTTGCTCTACCATTTATGCCATTTACTCATTTTGTCTATACTTTTTTTTCTCTATACTTTTATTTTTTAGGAATTAAGGAACTGCTCATTAATATGCCTTTTATTTCTTTGGTCTATGATGGTTTCTGTAGCCTTTTTCTTTCTTTATATTTTTCTTATTATTCCATCATTGATTTATATATTAATATACTCCAAAAATGTATTCGAATATCTTCAAGTTATCGAAATAGTTCCCTCTCTCTCTCTCTCTCTCTCTCTCTCTCCTGCATTAGCATTTGTGCTTTTTTCCTCTTCCAGTTTTCTTCGTTAACTTTTAATATTCTTTCGTTGCTCCTTTCTTCTCCTCGTATTCATTACATCTCTGCACCTCTCTTTGTTCTTTCATTTTGCTTACACTTCTTTCTTATTTAACGTCCCTTAGATAAGTCTTTAATTTATTCTTTCTCTCTCTCCCCTTCTATTTCTTTCATACTTTCTTTCTCACCTGCATTTATATGTGTGTGTATATATATATATATATATATATATATATATACACTATATATAGCATACATATATTTATATATATATATATATATATATATATATATATATATATATATATATATATATATATATATATATATTAAGTTACGTGCCAACTTGTTCTGGGATGGAGAGTGTATGTTGAATGTGAATGATATTAAAAGCAAGAGCTTTGAGGATAAATGTTTGCTTAGTGTCTGAGGTCTAAGAAGAACTGAAAGAGTGAAAAGTTTAGGGATTAGTAGAAGAAATGTTAAAATGTTGGCTCAGGAAGAAGGAAAGATCAGAGTGTTTTGAGATGGTTTGTTCATGTGGAAAGAATGGAGGATGACAGGTTGATTATGAGTGTATAGTTCTCATGTTCTAGGTTGGAGAGGAGTGGGAGACCTATAGATGCCTCTATAAATGAGGGAAATAGGTTTTGGAGACGCAGAGTATGTGCAAGATAAATTTGAATGGGCCAGCGTGTACAGGGTGCTTCGGAGAGCTGCTCATGAGCACTCTGAGTAGATGCCTGAAACGGCTATTGCCGTGGAAGTTTTCTGCACAGGCAGTTCATCCCCAGTCCATCAATTAATGTATGAATGTATGACTGTGACAATAACAAACCGCCGCTTGTGTTGGTATACATACATACATACATACATACATACATACATACATACATACATATATATATATATATATATATATATATATATATATATATATATATATATATATATATATATATATGTGTCTTTAATGGAACAAAGAAAAAATATGAAAAAGAAAAATAATAGAAAAATATCATGAAAGAGTTCGTTTATATGCAAAACATCAATACAATCACTCCCAGACGCCTAGATTATCTTTATTGATTCAACACTTCAATGCAACAACTTCCCGTAAGCTCATAAATCGTCCATTACCTGCCAGTCATTGACAGTAAATCAATCAATCAGTCAATGATGAAAAATACCGATATGCTTACTGAGCAAAATCATCGGGAAAGAATTTGTTCTTAGTAATCGTTTGTCCTCATTATTAATCATTTCTGTGTAAAAAAAATGTATGCCTTGCAATCGTTTGGCCTCATTATTAATTACTTCTTCCTAAGAATATTGTATTCCTTGCAATCGCTTCCTCATTATCAATTACTTATGCGTAAAAAAAATTATTCCTTGCAATCGCTTCCTCATTATTAATTACTTCTGCGTAAAAGTAATTTATTTCTTGCAATCGCTTCCTCATTATCATTTACTTCTGCTAAAAAATTAATTCCGTGCAACCGCTTCCTCATTATTAATTACTTCTGCGTTATAAAGAATGTATTCTTTGCAATCGCTTCCTCATTTTTAATTACTTCTGCGTTAAAAAAAATGTATTCCTTGCAATCGCTTCCTCATTATCAATTACTTCTGCGTAGCGTATTACGCATGGCTAATGGTTCCTTCGCATCATTTATTTCCTGGTAATTTTCTTTTTCTTTCCCATAATAGCCCGGAATTATAAACTTTCCCAATCGCGTTAACTAGAACAATGGCCACCCCTCCTCCATTCATTACTAGTTGCCATGCCAACCATACCTAGATCAAAAGATTGATGCTCTGCGCCCTAATTGGCCGCCCTTGCTGTTATTGCTGTTCTTGATTGAGCCAGCCTTGTTACGGTATGGGTACTTCCTTGATCATCAAAGTGGCCTATGCGCGAAGGTAATGCTTTGAAGCGAATATAAGGCTTGGTGTATCTTCTTCTTCCTCTTTTAACGTGCTTGTTTTTCCCATTTGTATGGGGTAAGCACGATGCCTTCTTTTGAAAGACTTTGATTTGACTTTAGGGTAGACTTTGTAGTCGCGATCGCCTGCCCTGAATGTCGATTATTATTATTATTATTATTATTATTATTATTATTATTATTATTATTATTATTATTATTATTATTATTATTATTATTATTATTATTATTTGGCAGCAGACCCTCTTTTAAACAGGTTTTATTGAATATTATTGCTGCTTCAGTACAAAATAAATGCAGCTGAAGCAGCAATAATATTCAATAAAACCTATTATTATTATTATTATTATTATTATTATTATTATTATTATTATTATTATTATTATTATTATTATTATTATTATTATTCAGAAGATGAACCCTATTCACATGGAACAATCCCACCACAAGGGCCATTGACTTGAAATTCAAGGGTCCAAGGAATCTGGTGTTCATTCGAAAGAAGTAACAGAAGGTAACTGGAAATGCAGAAAGAGAAAATCAGTTATTAGAAGAAACAGATAAGCTAACAAATTAATAAACAAATAAATAAAAATTAAATATAAGAACAGCAGTGCAGCAGATAGGTTTAGAGAATGAAATATATGCAAGCTGACAGATAAACAGAACACTCTTTCTTTTAGAAATGTTGACAGTGGATTGAATAAAATTCACTTGTCGGAGTCAATATACTATTATAAAAAAAAAAAAAAACAGACAAACTGGCAGGACCTTAGGATTATATTAAAGACTTCCCAGAACTGAAGGCAATAATTCCAGTAACGTTAAGGAAGACTTTTGCCTTCATTAAGGTAATAACTAAACTTCAATCCTATTTGAAGAGCATTTGTAGGATTTGTATCATTTACATTACTTCAAAGAAAGATTGTGAAAAATGCAGTATGCTTACCAGAGAAATTATTTTGCAATTATCCGAAAATGTCCTTATTTTCTCAGTATATTTTGTTGGTAATTATTTTGTAAGAGTATTCCGATGCGGCTCTTTCAGTGTGGGTGTCTGTGTGTGTGTGTGTTGTAAGATCCTCGTTGGCTTACATATTTTAATCTTTGTCGAGTGTGTATGTGTGTGTGTGTGTGTGTGTGTGTGTGTGTGTGTGTGGGAGTGGTGCGGTAATTACATGTCTTGCAACATTTGCAATTCACATTTCAATCCAATTAACGTTGAATGTTTACAACATCCCCCTCAAAAAAGAAAAACTCCTTTTATCTCATGAACTAAAAACAAATTTATGTCTTGACACTATACATCCACTAAAAAAAACTCCTAATACCTTTTTTTACTGCTTCTTTGTCAGCCCGAGTGCGTTAGCGACCACCTCCCCACCCCGTCCCCCCATCCCCCCCCACCCCACCGCCTTTTAAACACGAGAAAATCCGGAGCGTATAAAATGCCCCTCGTTGCAACATTACGAGTTTGCAATATTCATGTGATGACAGAGCCCGAAGTTACAGCTCATTTATGATTGCTTCCTATTGATTTTTCCTTCCCCCTGGGAGCCACGCTCCCCCTCCTTGTACCTGGCCCCACTGCTGCCTTGTGAGGGCTTTGAAGCTTATTACTTGAGGATAGTACTTGAGTGAAGGGTCACTCATTCGTGTTCTTCACTTTTGGTTATTTGATATTTTATGCCTCGATTTTTGTAAAGCATGCCAAGTGGTAAGCAGCCATGTGTATTATTAAAAGAATAATTTTTTAAGCATGAAAGATTGGGTCAAGGTTGTTTTGATTTTTTCCTTGCAAGTCTTGTGGTCTTCCGGCCTTTATAATGACAGATTATTTGTAAGTCTAACAGTGTAGAATTGCCAATGATGAGACTCATCATTATTTTTTATCCAAATTATAAAATCATTAATGTTTCATCTCTTCCAGAATATGTTTTGTAAAGGGTTTTCAAACAGAAATAACAGCAGAATAATAGAATTAACAATAATAATTATATATAATATTGAGATCATTTTCTAAATACAGTCCAGTCCACTACATTTCCTTAATATTTAGCTTTTTCTTGCTGTTACCTTGGTCAGATGTCGGTGTTTCGTAAAAATATTTATCTGTAATTGTCAGCATTTTCTCTTGCACTCATACATGTATATGTACACATATACACACCCACGTGTGTATACAGTATATATATAGGATTCCAGGCTGTATGCCTTTATATATACATATGTATATAAATTATATATGTATATATGTATATATACATGTATATGTATATATACATATATATACGTATATTTATATGTCTATATATATTTGTATGTGTGTGTGTAACCCTCATCTGTTAGACGTTCCTTTTCGTACAACTTCAGCGGTCCTTTATCTAAATGTCTTATTCCAAACTAGTTTTCCAACCTCCTGCGGGCCACTCCATTCTACTAAATCTCTTACAACTATCCAGTATTCTTGATATTTCCCTGGAATTCCTCAATAATAAAATAAAAAAAAAAAAAACTCTGACAAGATGTAATCGTAGTATCTCGTCTAGCTTCGACTTGTTCCAGTCGGCCACAAGACCCCCCACCAAATCAATCCTATTTTATTTTCTATCAAATTTGCAACGATTAGGAAGTAACAGACAAGAATAAGGAACCCCAAGGTTATCAGACAGGTCCCCTTGGCAATTTTACCCCTGTGTTGATGTAACATGAGGAAATCAACCCATGAGTTCCTACAAACTCCTATAAGTCTTCTAGGGCCCAAACTAACCTTAGCGCTTGGCACCCGTCTTCTGCTAAAAAAGCAAAGTAATTTTAACCCTTTCTGATTTTTATGTGAATAGAATTAAATTTTTTTTTTTACTGAGTGTAATCCTGGCTGATAAGTTCCTCTAGAGAATTTATCTATGCCTGGTTAATTCTTAAAGCTTCTTTTCATTAATCCGACATAGACTTTAGTGTACTCTGTAAGTACCGATTGACAAATCCTTCTTCTTTTGAGAAGGGAGTTCCGATGCTCTTGAAATATGTGAATATGAAGTTTTTTTCTCTCTCTACCCAAGGTGTTTAATGCCGTTTATATAGTCTTGTTGTAATGTAACGCTATCTGTTACTGAAGATGAGGGCGTCATTCACGTTGTTGCCTCTGTAATAGATGGTATTGACTATTTTAATAACTTTCAAGCGATAAGTTTAGCGTACGACTGTTTAAGAATGATGTTGAATGGGGCCATTATACAGATTGTTGCCTCTATAGTAGATGGTATTAACCTTGTTATCAACCTTCAAGTGATAAATTTAGTGCACGACAATTGACTTAGTTATTGAAGAATGATGCACAATTTCAGGGTCAGAAATTTCTATGGAAAATAATGCTTAGTATTAACTCTCACATAATACTGCAAGCCACCCTTATCTTCACATTGTTGTCGTGGTAAAATAAAACTAATGCAGGAGACAGAACGCGTCTGTTGTCTATACACAGTAAATTTATATTTTCTGGCATTTCACATTATTGGTATATCTAATTACGGTGGCTTTCTTCATTTTTTATATCGTAACTTAAATTTGATATTGGAAATCATCGAGCCTACGATGTTTAAAAAGGCTTCAAAACCTCATGTCAGTTTTCATTCTATTAGAAGTTAACCTGCCATTAACACGGCGTAGTTTTACGAATATTGCTTTCTCATACGAGCTACTGAGCATTATATATATATATATATATATATATATATATATATATATATATATATATATATATATATATATATATATATATATATATAAATTTACGTATATTGCATATGTTCGTATCAATCGAAGTAGCTCTTGGTTTCTGTCTTCATCTATTATTCATCAGGTAACCATTAGCGCCAGCGAACGGTTCCCAAGTCGGATTATTTATGGCTTAACTTCACTTTACAAAGACTTGATAAATTATGCTTTTACACGGAGTCATTTACTTTATCACCGCGCTTCCTGCCCAAAGAAAATGAGCCTTTTTTTTTTTTTACCAATAAAGTAAAGGACGACATTCCGGTAATTTAAAGCTCGTGAAGCCTGTTAATTTCTAATTTGTTAGGCCTGTTTATGTACGTAAGCAGGAGAGAGACATACGATGTAAGTCGCATAATTATTAATAGATTTAGCATAAGCATACTAGTAGTAGTCATTCATTATTGTCATTGTTCAGTGATGAAAAAACATTCTTCGTGTTTGTCTTGAAGGTCGACAGCTCATACTCTGTATTTTCTTGCTTGAATTTTGTTGTATAAAGTGGCTTTTTCTAACCCATTATTATTATTATTATTATTATTATTATTATTATTATTATTATTATTATTATTGTTGTTGTTGTTTTTGTTATTAATACTGTATAAATTTCAATAATATATATTATTTGTACATTATAGTTAATGATATAAGAATTCATATATATATATATATATATATATATATATATATATATATATATATATATATATATATATATATATATATATATATATATATATATATATATATATATATATATATATATATATATTATACTTTTCATTGATTTACTATTCACAGTCTAACTTAGACACGCAGACAGACAGACATCAGTCTTTTGAAACTGTTACTAGATTAGACAGAAGGGTAGACAGTTAAAGGCATTTGCTAGCTAATAATTGATAGCTAATTTCATTTACTATTTTTTTGTTTTCATTCCATCATGCCAGCCCAGTTTGGATTTTCAGACAGGCAAGTGTCAATTTCGTATAAAGTTATGGCTGGATACGATACAGAATTCAAATAAAGCCAGCATACCCTAAATAATAGTAATTACATTGACTAAGAAAAATAATCTCGTACAAATTCATAACTGAATATGACATATATTTCAAATAAAGCTGTCATACCCTAAATAATAATTGCCTTGACTTGGATCAATTACTTCTCACGAATTTATTTATAGATCAGACGCCGAGTTAAAACAAAGGTAACTTACACTAAATAACAATTAGCTGGACTCAGAGAAATAACTAAAGCGTCTTTCAGCCAAACTTGCGAAATCATTTCAGCCTCAGAGCCAACGCAATGCATTGAATAGAGCGAGAGATCTCTTGCATGATTAACAAGCATGTGTCATGACACTATGCATGTGCCTTCTGGGGAAGGGAGAGGGGAATAGAGGAGGGAGAAGATCTGGAAAAGAAAAAAAAATCAGTAAAGGGTAAGAAAGAAAATGAACAAAGTAAGATGAGTTTTTAATTTTCTGTCATGATTGAGATGGATATTTTTCTCTGTTCGTCCGCACTCTTTCTGCCCTCACTTTTTCTGTCAGCCCTGAGGTCTTAATACTGAGGCTAGAGGGCTGCAAATTGGTATGTTGATCATCCACGTTCCAATCATCAAGCATACCAAATTGCAAGTCCTCTAGACTCAGTAGTTCTTATTTTACCTAAGGTTAAAGTTAGCCATGATCGTGCGTCTGGCAACGCTATAGGACAGGCCACCCACCACCGGGCCATGGCTGAAAATTTCATAGGCCGGGCCTTATACATCATTATACGCTGTACAGAAAACTCGATTGCGCCGAAGTTTCTTCGGTCCATTTATTACTTGTTTAATATTGTTAACAGCTTGTGCTGTATGACGTCACGGGGATTACAGCAAATGATAAGAAAGTTTTTTAATCTTATTTAAGCTAGGATTTGTTTGGTAAGAATGATTAGCTAATTAGGAGAGTTCATTAATCCGTAAAATATCTTTTACATTCTGGAAAACATAATTATGAAAATGTTCATGCAAACGGAAGAAAGAAGAAAGAAAAAACAATAGGTTAAACAAGATGTCAAAGGGACTGTTTTTAATGCAATAAGAGATAAAAAGGTCAATCAAAATGCAGGCCACGCTGTAAGTCAATTGCTATTCACGTGAAAGGAAAATAAAGAATAATATTCTATGTCCGAGAGAGTTTTCTATGAGAGTTTATACACATATTCAAAGACAGACATTACATAAGTATATATATATATATGTATATATGTATATATATATATATATATATATATATATATATATATATATATATATATATATATATATATGTATTATATATGTATATATATATATATATATACATATTTATATATGTATATATATATATACATATATATAACATATATATATATATATATACCTATACATGCATATATATATATATATATATATATATATATATATATATTATATATATATATGTATATATACATATATTCATATGCAAACACACATTGATTGGTAAACTACTTTTTCTAGTGTGGGAAATAGTAAAGTCTCTGCCTCATTCATTCTATAGCTGCTGCTTAATTAACAATAAAAAAGAATATTAAAACATTTTTCATACCATCAGCTCCTTCCTCCATCCGCGCATAAAGAGCACGAAAGAGCTCACGTAGTACCATTTAACTCATTTCAGCACGCACTCTGGGGTTTCCTAGAGATACTCAGTTAAGAATAAAAGCACGGTAAAAATTATATATACATATGTGTGTATATGTATGTATGTATATATGTACACATATATGTATTATATGTAAATATTATATATATATATATATATATATATATATGTATATATGAATGCATATATATATACACTCACATACCCACACACACACACACACACAGTATATATATACACTTATATATATCATAATATAATGTATGTATGTGTGTATGTGTATATATATATATATATATATTAATATATATATACATATATATACGTTTGTGTGTGTGTGTGTATGCACGAAGTATGAATGACATGTATGGCATATTCGTGTTTGTTCCTAAACGTGAATGTATAAATGAGCGTAACAGACATACTCATATAAGACACCAAACCTTGACTGCAGATTATAGGGACAGGATCTCCTGAAACTACAGCCGGTATCTTTCCTCGCGCCCTCTCTCTCTCTCTCTCTCTCTCTCTCAGGGGTTCTCCCTCTCTGCAATATGTAAACTTTGGCATACTCGTACGTTTTAGCCTTTACTGTTATGAAGGGATGGGATAGATGGCGTGTTGACTCGCCCGGGATGAGAGATTTGATTAAATGTCAGATTTTGTGTGGTCGAACCGAAGTTAAGTAAAAGGATGAGAAAGCCAGCTGAAGAACCGGCTGGCAAAGACAGAGACAGACCGACAGACAGACAAAAGACAGACATAGAGAGAGAGAGAGAGAGAGAGAGAGAGAGAGAGAGAGAGAGATGTGTTAACTGAGAGGAAAGGCATAACTGAACGCAGCGAAAGGCAAAAGATTTATATTCTCTCTCTCTATATTTATATATACACATATATATGTATGTGTGTGTATGTGTGTATAAGTATGTATGTTTGTATAATGTATGGCACTGTCGTTTCTAGAAAGTCGAATCTTTAATAGGAACAGTATGGCAGGCAGAATCTTCAGCATTTCCAGTTATAAACTTGTTTATTTCCATAACCAACGTTTCTGGATGTAAATTCCATCTTCAGGGCTAAAAACAAAGAAAATGAAAATCCATATATCAGGAGTCAGACTAAAATGGAGCACAATCGTAAATCATTCTTTAAAAAAAATAATGAGTGTAATTGAAATAAATTTATTTATAACTGGAAATACTGAAATTACTGCTAGCCATACTGTTCCTATTATATATATATATATATATATATATATATATATATATATATATATATATATATATATATTTATATATATATATATATATATATATATATAATATATTAATATATATATATATATATGTGTGTGTGTGTGCGTGTGTGTCTGTTGGGCGTAAGTAAATATTTACCTTACCAGTCTTTTGACTACCGCACATACAGTATATGAGAAGATGGGCAGATAGGTAGCGATAACGCAAAGGAGTAAACAATAAAGAAAAATTCTTATACATAGGAAAGTCTAGAGACCTGTATTAGCTGCAGGTTCCATCACAAAAGGATTCTACGTTGTTGCTCTCCTTTCCTCCTACTCCCCCTCCCCCTCGCCCTATCTCTATGTTCTTTGCTTCTCCCCTCCTCCCATGTCTCCTCCATCTCCTCTTCCTCCTCCTCCTCCTCCTCCTCCTCGACCTTGTCTTCCTCCTCTCGCTCTTCCAACAAACAGGGGTTCTTTGAATTACTAATATTTGCTGTTCAGTTTGTAATTATTAATCTTGGTAATTATGATTTTATCCTTTGCACAGGCATTTTACACACATATATACAGTAATATATATATATATATATATATATATATATATTTATATATTGTCTGGAGTATATATATATATATATATATTATATATATATATATATATATATATATATATATATATATATATATATATATATATATGTGTGTGTGTGTGTGTGTGTGTGTGTCTGTGTCTGTGTATATATACAGTATATATTAATAACTAAAGTCAAACTGATAAGGTACAGATCTATACCTTGTTCCGTTTCGTAATAAAATTATTGTAATAAGATATTGCTATATTATAATTAAACGGGGCTTGAATATGTATATGTTCACCCTTTTCTCTCTCTTTATGTTGATGACCTTATGAGTGCGTGTCAGCTGGCCCTTTTAGCTTTGATCTTTAAGTTCTTTACAAAAAAATGTAATTCAATGTTTCAATTAAGTTTCAGACTGATCGGGCTGCATTAATAAGGTCAGATGTGTGTGAGGTATATAATACATGCAGTATAAATGTATATATATATTATATACATAAATACATATATATATATATATATATATTTCTATGTATGTATGTATGTATGTATGTATGTATGTATGTATGTATGTATGTATGTGTGTGTTTGTGCGTGCGAGCCTTTGCGTGTATGTGACTGGTAAGTGAAATTGGAAGGCAATCTCCGTAGAGTTTATGAAACCTTGCCGTTCATATTTTGCCCAAATGTACGTTCTGTTGTTCCTTTAATATTCACTTATAGAAACTGTTCTTGAACATTTAAAACCAATAACTAATATCAGCTGATGGCAGTGTGCATAATTTCTAATGAAATCACTGATCTCTTAGAGATGAAATACAACCACTTTTCCAGATTGGGGCTTATTCTATGCAAGGAGACTAATATCAACACTTCTGTTACTAAATGAAACAAGAACAAGATTTTAGTTTCCATAATTCTTATATGTGCATGATGAATTTAGATTTCTTTTCACCAGAGCTAAAACATACCTATCGCTCCTATGCTACCGGTATTTCGAATGTGTGTTCATAGTGCAAATTCTACTCACCAGAAATATTTTGTTATTAACAGACTGATTTCCCTTTGGAAACCTCTTGGGTTTATAGTCTGTTGACTGTCCATGAGGGTTTTCAGCAGGAGGTTTAACGAAAGAAAGAATTGAACCGGAGACCTCTTAACTTTCAGTTTCTCCGGTAGCAAATTCCTGAGATGTATGCTAGTATTGCACCAGCCCCGGTTTTTTTGCCATGCCCCTAGGTTAGGTTACGTTAGGTTAGGTTGGGTTAAGTTAGGTAAATTAGGAGTTCCCGAGAAATTTAGGTGTGGGAAACATAATGAGATTGTTTTCAAGAAAATTCTAAGGTTAGCTTTTAAGATATGGCGTCCCGCTTTTTTCAGGAAAGGTAACAGTACTCGGTTATATCTCGGGGAAAATGCTCCCCGGTACTCTTGCATGCGCTCAATTAAAATCTTTAAATTCTAAATTTAATATGAATGACGAACCTCTCGCAAGGATAATGAGGTTGACGCTCAGCTATTCGTGTTACCAGGAAGCATAATCATTTATTGAAGCAAAAAATCCTGAGTTTTACGTAAACATCGTTTCCCCTTATTTTGAGTCTAATGTAATACATCTGACTTCCACAGTTTAATTCGCATTTGGGATTTTGCTTCTTTCTTAGTTTATTTTTTATTCCCGATTTCTAGTTTTCTGTTCGGCATAGCAGATAGTGTATCAGAAATTAATGTAAGGCAATAGAAATCGGAAGAGGCATTCTATGACCAGTGATATATATATATATATATATATATATATATATATATATATATATATGTGTGTGTGTGTGTGTGTGTGTGTGTGTTTATGTTTATATATATATATATACATATATATATATGTATGTATATATATATGTACATATATATATATATATATATATATGTATGTATATATATATATATATGTATATATATATATATATATATATATATATATATATATATATATATGTATACGTCATTCTAACCATTTTGCAAATTACCCATTGGCCAACCGTTCTCAGTCCTCCATTTCAATAAAACAGTTGACTATCGAGATTAAATGATTATACCACCATAATTAGCAGCAGTGAACTGAAGCCTGCGAAATCGTCCACCCTACTCCGGTACATAGAAGAGAAATGGGCGAAGCCTTACATCTTTCTCCGGTACCCCTTGATACAAGTCATTTATTATGGGGCAAATCAGTTATCGTTAATCCCTTTTTAATCAGGAATGCATAGCGAATGCCCCCTGTTTAATCAGTGATATGCAGGAGGGGGGTAAAAAAGAAGACATCATCACATCAGTACAGATTGCACCTGTTTTTATTCCCCCCTCCCTCCCTCCCACCCCCATCCCCACCATTCCCCACCAACCTTGGAACGAGTTATCACCCGGACTCCCCATACTATTAGGCAAATGAGTTCTCTCTCTCTCTCCTCTTCTTCTTCTTCTTCTCATGTACAGCAGAGCCCTTGCCACCTCTCTCTCTCTCTCTCTCTCTCTCTCTCTCTCTCTCTCTCTCTCTCTCTCTTCATCCGAGACACTTTCTCCCATAGGGTCTTCATTCTATTCAAATCCGTAGTTTATAATATTATTATATCTTTTATATACTTATATTTTTAGTGAGACATTGGGCTGTTATGTAGTGTAATATTAATTTTAATTACCTCCATCTGCATCATCTTTATTATTGACTATCTTTTTCATGTTTCCGTTTATCTCGGTGTCAGGTAACCGCATTCTTGCATCGCAATCTTTTACACTCAGTTATCTTGTCTTTATGCTTCATCTGCTTCCCTTTTATTTCAACAAGGGATTTCCAATTGCGTTTCCCTCTGGTCTTCGTTCTTTATCATTTCTTTCTTTTTTTCTTGCTCTTACTCCTCTCTTTTTCACTCTCTTTCCGTCAGTCCCCTTTGTCTTTTTCATCTCGTCTGTTTCTCATTTTCCCCAGTAGATTTTCTAACTGGTGTCATTATTTTTCTCTTTCTTTCAGCATTTCATTCCCCGTCGGTACAGAGGAGAAACACACGCGCTCACATTTATACACACGTCGGGGAAAGAAAGAGAGAGAGAGAGAGAGAGAGAGAGAGAGAGAGAGAGAGAGAGAGGCCCTCCTCAGAGCATGCCGTCGTTATCGATCTGCGCCCTTGCGGCCCCAGTTATTAAAGCCTGATTTTGCCCGAACGCATCCCGCGCCATTTCGACGGAGCTGGAGAGGGGACTTTGCAATTGGCTCCCTTTGTAACCCTTCCTTCTTAGGCACTGATCAGTGCTATAGGCATTTAAAGGACTCTTTTCCTTCTTGTTTTTATTTTTATTTTATTTTTATTTCTTTATTTTTTATTCGACATGTGGTCGCTCGCAGACTCAGTTGTCTCTTTCCGATGTGCGTTGGCTAGCGAGGACTCGGCTTGCTGGCCCGGCCAACAGTGACTGGCTCTGGCACGCTGCTGCGGCTAGCTGCTAGCTGCCGGCTGCTAGCTGCCTGCTGCTAGCTGCTGACCGTTAGCCGGCTAGCAGAATCCATTATCACAGCAACGAGGCCACTAGACCCCGAAATACTTACGGCCATTATTTATAGCGCTCCTGAATTCGTGAGAATAAAGGTCGTGCCAGTGATGATAAAAGGCCTAATGATGGTGTTAGGAGACTAAACCACTCCCAATCTCGTTTGTCCCCGTCTCATCGCGTTTGTTTTAATTTCCCCTCGGACAGAACTGACAGAATGCCCGAGTTAGCCCGAATGGCATAGTTTTATGGCCATAAATTCCCTCAAACGGCCACCCATAGATTGTGACCGAGGGAATCGTATAAAAACCGGGAAAAATAAAAGTGAATTTTTCTCCCGAGGAGAACAGTGTTGGGCGTAGTCATAAAACTTGTCACTTGACGGCTTTGATCCCATATAACTGGCACCAAAGGAGGCGGCTATAGAGGATCGAGGCGGATTGCTAGACCCTTTCCAGCCAACCTATTCCCCCTCACCCTCTTTCGACTCCCTCAACCCACCTCCCACCGCTACTACTCCCCCTTTTCCCTGCCCTCACCTCCTCCTTCCTCCTCCTCCTTCCTCCTACTCTTCCTCCTTCCTGCTCCTCCCCCTCCTCCCTCCTACACCGGAGGAAGTGTGGCGGGAAGGTTCGCTCTAAATTGTAGGTTTTATCCTTCATTCGCGCACAAAATGAAACCCACCTTTTGTCTGGTATTATTTCCCTACATGTTTATTCCTGTTGTAAGGCACGCTGTTTATTGCCAGACGTGTGTGAGTGAAAGTGTGTGCGTGTGTGTATGATATATACAGTATATATATATATATATATATATATATATATATATATATATATGTATATATATATATATATATATATATATATATATATATATATATATATATATATATATATATATATATATATATATATATATATATATATATATATATATATATATATCAGTGTAATTCAAATTACTTGTACATCATTAGAGAAATTACTTAAATTCCAAGTGAATTAACTACCTGGCATTCAGTCGAATAAAGTGCTTAGCGGCTGTGAACTTAAAATGGCGAGAACCCAGAAACTTTAAGCCTAAAAATAGCAGGGAATCGAAAGGGTAACACCTTTTGGTGACATCTACCTGAAAGGCATAAGACACACACACACACATATTATGGGCGGGTGGGTGTGCTTATGTGCGCGCGTAGTTTAAGGGTCTCGCTAATCAAATAACATCGCCCTTACCTTGGTTACCGAGTTTACGAGAGCCTCATATACGCGCTGTGACTCCAGGCTCATAAATCGCTTATACAAATCGTCTGTCACTGCCTCCAAACTCTTTCCACCCTCCACATTTGTTTTCAGAGCTCCTTCAGTGCTTTTTTTCATCAGCTGATTAATGAGGTAATCTGCTTATAAATCAGTCGTCTTCCCTTTTTTTCCATTGTTTTTTTGCAGTTTTATAGACGTGGTATCTTGCATTCTCCTTCTCGTCTTTATTCGTTCTAGTTCGTTTCCTTTCTTCTTCTTTCTTATTGTGTCGTCTCTTTTGTTTATTATTAGTGTGTTCTTTGTTTCGATATCCTTTACAAAGTTATTGTTTGCTTTAGTGTCTAATTTTAGGGAGTTATTGTTTCTCGGATCAAGAGAATGAAAGAATGTCAGATGTTGAGGGTGCTCTTCCTTATAATATTTTCAACCCTTTACCTTTGGTGGTAAGGAATTAAAAATAACATAAATAATATTTGTTGTCATTTTCCAACAGTGAGTTTCCACTTTATATCAAATACTTCAATTTATTAGTAACACAAGTGTCTCATATTATTGATTTGAGCTTCTGGTTTTGCGCCTTTATCATGAAATAAGAGTTTCATGTTTCATTTCGGGCTTGTGGGACAAATGTACAAATTGGTTGGCTCTTTTGCAGTTTTTAAGAGAGATTTGGGCGCTCTCTCTCTCTCTCTCTCTCTCTCTCTCTCTCTCTCTCTCTCTCTCTCTCTCTCTCAGTGTCTGTATCAATACATTCTGTCTGGTATTCTCAAATGGTCCACTGTCCACCATTGGGTCTGGTCACTGCCGAGACGGGTGACCATCAGTTGAACACCAGACATCGTTAACACAAACTTCCAAAACCAATAATGAAACTTCTGGCAAAACCTATCAGCCAATAGGAACCTTTAATGACACAATGATGCCCTAAAGCCTAAAAAAAAAGTGAATGAATTCAGTAATTTATTTTTGTTTTATGTTTCATTAAGATTAAATGCAACTTTCAAGAACCGTATTTATAGGGAAGTCTCGTCGCTTCTATGATCCAAAGGAGAAGTATTCCTGGCATCCAGCTCTAAAACTGAATAGAGGAGCTAATGAATGATACAGAAGAGGCATCTCGACTATTTCCATATAAACGATTACTTCGGATTCCCCCTTGGCAGTTTTTTTTTTTTTTTTTTTTTTTTTTTGTCCTTTGATATTGGCATCCTGCTGTCATCATCTGACCAATTCTACTGAAAGCACGGAAAAGATGAAGGTCAAAGAATGAGGGTTTAATGATTAGATCTTGATTATTAATTTCTTGGACTTCAATTCAACGCATGGAGTTGCACGAATTCGAGTCTCTTGCTAATCCTAGAAGGGCCAGTTTGACGAGACGTGGTTGGGATTTTAATTTAAAGTAAATGTTAAAGTTAATTTCTTTAACGTATTCATCTGAGAAATACGTCTCGAAGAACAGTTTGGAATCTGTCGGCTGTACTAAGAAAGTTTTCGACGCTCGCGTCTGTCGTTATATCAGTGAAATCATCTTAATCTTTCCCTTTACACATTCTTTCTTTTTTTGTCATTGTCGTCGTGAATGTTCTGAAAGTTCTTGAGACTTTTTTTTTTTTTGGGGGGTGTCCGTTATCAAATACTTGAATATATATTCATTGTTTGCAAAAATTCACGTGACATCTTTGGCGAGGTAGCAGAAAATAAACAAAAATGATGGTACAAAAATAAGCGTTAACATTAAAGCACATTTACAAGTTATGCGAAGTGATAAAAAAGTCGATAATGAGAATTTAATATTATACAAAAGAACTATAATAAAGACTACAAAATAAGAATAAAACCAAACAAAACACATCAACCCACACATATGATTCAACGCCCCAACCCCTTCTACGAGAAAGAGTAGGTAATGGCCGACAGAAGATATATGATCACAGTATTTTCAGAATTTTCCTGTGTTGGGTGATGTTATTCTGAAACAAAATGCGGAACTGCCTAGCATATCAAAGATATGGGTGTACGAAGAGAGAGAGAGAGAGAGAGAGAGAGAGAGAGAGAGAGAGAGAGAGAGAATTTATTTGTATATATATACTTTGTATATATATATGTGTGTATATATATATATATATATATATATATATGTGTGTGTGTGTGTGTTTGCGTGTGTATCTAAGTAAATTTTTCCGACAAAGAAAAATGCAGTATTTAAATTAATTGTTGTCGTTGTTGTTCCTGTTGTTGCTAGATTAAGCTGGCCTTATGCCAGCACTGGCACAATTACTAAAATCACTGAGCAAGTATCATCTACTTGTATACAGTCATCCATAAAATACCAAAAAAGAAACGTTATTATTTCTAAGTCCCAGAACTGAAGTTTTCTAGGAAATGAAATATAGTAAATAAATATAGTAAATAATCTATCTGTTCGGATTTTTATCACATGTGATGCTGAAAGCTGAGTGACAGAAAGCGCTAAGGCACTGAGAACGTTCGTTGTATCGCAGAGAAACCGATAAAGTAATAAATGGTGATATGGGGATTTCTAGTTCAGTGCACTTTATTTGAGTTCTCGTTTTACTAAAGTAAGGGAAACTCTTCGCTGGTAGGTATCTGTTTACAATCAAAATATAACAGAGAAGATTATTTGAAATCAAAATTTTTATTTGTGCTAGTGTGTTTGCCGTTTTCTGAAGTCTTCATAAAACAAAATTTTCCAGGTTGATTCTCTCGTTCATAGTTCAACACCGACCTTTATCAGGGAACTGCCAGTATCTAATAAAATAGCTGAATTTCAAAGCAGTGTTTGAGTCCCATCTTTTGACAGATGAGTGATTTGTTAGTTGTTGATGGTAGGAGGAGCCCAGGAATAAATCAACTGGAACGAATGCTGTATCCACAGCCATGATTACCTAATGCAAGTGGGTTGCCAGTACGCTTTTACCCTGAAAGAAGGAAGAAGATACCACCGACCGTAAGATTAAGACTCAATTTAAAGCAAGGCCAAGAAAGAAATGGTCTACCCAGTTGGGTGGAGTCGCCTCCCACAAGAGATAACTACGTAGGCGATGACGTATTTAGAGGTACTGTTCATCACGACAATTCGCCTGCTGACGCAATGAGGAGGTAGACAAAGCTCCGCCTGCATGGGGGATTTTGGGGGGAAGTGAGCAGACCTTCTCCTTCTCTTGGCCTTGATTTAAAGCAAGGCCAAGAGAGACAAGGTCTGCTCACTTCCCCCCAAATCCCCCATGTAGGCGGAGTTTTGTCTACCTCCTTATTGCGTCAGCAGGCGAATTGTCGTAATGAACAGTACCTCTAAATACGTCATCGACTATGTAGTTATCCCAGGTGGGAGGAGACCACACCCAACTGGGTAGACCTTGTCTCTCTTGGCTTTGGTTTGAAGTGTAGTAACGGGTTAGTGGATAGAGATCGGACAAACAAGTTCATTGTTCAAGGCTCCTTTCCACTCAGTCCAGCAGGGAAAATAGCGCTGTCAGTTCACCTCACCTGGTGCACTGTAAGCATTACTTGAGGGTGTTTGCAGCGTCACTTCGGTCCCAAGTTGCGTCCACGTTTTAGCTTTTTACTTCGCCTCCATTCATAGCTCCTTTCTTCAGTCTTGCTGTCAAACATCTCTAAATGTCACTTCTTAGTGCAACTGTGGGGTTTTATCCCAGTTCCACCTTTAAATCCTAGTGCTCCAGCTGCCTCTTTTCACTGCTTTGAGTGCTGAATGGCCGAAAGTGACCCTGTGGCTTGACTGCCTAAATTTCATAAATCAATTGATCGATCTTCGTTACTCATGTGAGACTTAGAGGAGAAAGACGAACGATGCCTCAGCATGTAGACCTATGCGTCCCGCCAAAGAACCGTCCATAGCCCAAGGGATCGGCAACGAAGTGTACTTGAGATAAACTATCGTGGGCTGCGTGTGGTACTACTATAGTGGCGTACGAGACGTTAAATGTCCCACTGAGATAGGAGGCCAAATGTCAGACAATTAGCCATCTCCGTTATTTTTACCAAGTTATATTCTTAAGCATGAGTTCTCGCGCCTGTATTTGTGTATACAGGCATAAAAGTACAACCATTGTTGTTTTCTACGAAATACTCAAATGAAAGTGCTGTTAGTCCATTATATCTACCCGCCTGCAAATGGTCCCAGATGATTATGTACAACGGCCTCCTACGTTCTTTGAAAATTACCCTTACACGTATGGGTCATACAATGACCCACTTGTAGGCAAAGCCAGACGACCTGCCATTGCTCAGCTCTCCTGCTCGAGAGACCGGAAGTGCAATGGATGTATTTACCGCCATCTTTGAACCATACAACCGCCTTTATGTTTGCGATAGAACATTTCAATGTGTATAGGTATTCATACCTAAATTCACATAAAAAAACAGCGAATTTAGGAATACTTGCAACTTCAGCTGTAGTCATCATTGTGAATGTATTAACTGAATTTATTTTCAGTTCGGTTATTTGTTTTATATTTGAGTACATAGACTCAGTTTACTAGTGATGGTGATAGCATTTAAATCAAATGATGAACGTAATTGTTAATATTAAGGTTAGTCCTCACTGATATTTATGTTGGAATTTAATATTCATATTCCTTTATTTATTGTACAATTCCATGCCCTACTGAAACCATTTTATGATCGTAGGCGCTAGGGCCAACAACAGTACTGTAGCAATATTTGGTATCAGCCAAAAAAAGACAAAAAAATTCTTATTCTGCTCTCCATTATTTTATGAAAGCCAACAGGGACATCGAAAAATTGCTAAAATAAAATAGCAACGAAATATCAGAATACAGAATACAAATACGGAAATGTCTAGAAAGAAAAATGGTTGTACGCAGGACGTATATATTTCTGTCATTTGCTTTTCCTTGGCAAGAATAAAACTTGAATAAATTTTCACACTTTTGCCATTCCTGTTATTATTCAACAACGAACCTAGGTAAAATGTTCCTGACGTGTCAAGTAAAGTTAATATTATGAATTCTTACATTTCTTAGAATATATTTTGAAAATATGTGGACGAGTAATAATGAATTTTACGAGAAACTGTAAATTAAAATGTAAATTACAAATCTTGGCAGCCTCATCGAAAACTTAAAAGATGAATTCTTCTAATATGTATGTTAGAATATATTTCGAAAGTACTTGAAACCTTCAAGATAAAATAACCTCTTCACAAGATTAATCCTGAGCTTTTTGAGAGAGACTGATAAAACGTAAAATGTAAATGTCCCCAAATCTTACCAGCCTCATCGATGACTTATAACATGTAAAAGAAAAAAAACTTTAAATATTTCCAGAGCCTTGAGGAAACCCACGCCAAAATGCCTTTGAAAAAATTCATCGAAAAAGAGCCACTGCCAAAACACAGCTCATCACCATATATAGCCGTAGACAAAAGGGGGAGAGTGTCATCATGTCCTTATGTCCATAAGGAAAAAAAAAGGGTGCGTGTATGTATGTATATATGTTTATCCTTTTATTTAAGACCCGTCGGATATGACTCCATTTGGAATACATCGTCGCTCAAGTATTTTGAACAGGCTCCCCGGGAATATCTGCCTTTTGTCTTGAGAAAATATTCATCCACTAAAGCCGCTGTTCTCCTACTCGCCCTCTAGCCCCCTTTCCCCCCTTCTCCCCCTTACCCACCTCCCCCACATCATTTTTTCTCCTTGGAATGGAAAAATATAGTACCACAGTCGTCGCTGAATTCCCTCCACTTTCGATACTTTTTTTCCTATTTTGTCTTTACTTCTTTTATCACTTTTCCCTCGAAAATTTCTATTGAATGTTGATTCCGAAGAATGGTATATTTTTCAGTTTCCTTTTATCCACGGCTCCTGTGCGCGAGCTAAACTTATAATACCAGAAACTGTTTTTTCCTGATCTTTCTCTCCCACAAAACTCTTTCTCTCCCACATAAGTTCACCAAACTCGATCACGTTCAACCAAAAACAATAACAAAATTAATGATAGTAATAACATATCTTTTTTCTCTCTCTCTCTTTGGAGAATTTCTCTTTCCCTTTTGGAGAATTTCTCTTTCCCTTTTGGAGAATTTCTCTTTCCCTTTTGGAGAATTTCTCCCTGAGCAATATTCTCCCCTTCACTGTACAGGGTTTTATCAAGAGACAAGCCTGCAGAGGGGAAAGGGATTGGGGAGGAAGAGGAGAAGGGGAAAGGAAAGGAGGGGGAAGAGTGAGGGGAAGCAAGGCAGAGGGGAGAGAAGTGGCGGGGTGGGGGTGGGGTGGGGGTATTTCCAATTGATTTTACGTTTAGACCTGAACTAATTCATCGGGTGATTTTCTTGAAATTGTCGGGAACGTTTCCATTCTGCATGACCACTGTGGTAATGATATATATACACATACACACGCACATATATATATATGTGTGTGTATGTGTATACATTTATATATACATATATATATATATATATATATATATATATATATATATATATATATATATATATATATATATATATATATATATATATACTTCCTGCCAAACATTCTCTTCAGAAATCTTATTCCTTTGAAGCAGCGAAACAGTTTCTGGCAACAAATAAAACACCTTTTGTCTTCGGACCGTCCAAACGTTTTTCTATTAGATTGTCAGATACATTTATTGCATAAACGTGTATGTTCTTTACCACTCTACCAAACGACAGCCTTTTTCATTCTTCTGGAAATGAATATAACATCAAAAAAACAATTACTCCTATTTTCCATTAGAACTCAAACCATCTTACTCTTTTTTCTTAGCAAACACTGTTTCTGTCGAAAGTTAAAACTTTTAACAAAATCAATTTAAGCATTATTTTTTTTATATAACACAATCAATTTAAGCATTATGTTTCATATAACAAAATCAATGTAAGCATTATTTTGTACATAACAAAAACAATTGCAGCATTATTTTTTATATAACAAAATCAGTTGCAGCATTATTGATTTGCTTTCACAAAAACAAATAATTCAGGCAACCTATTCTGCATCATTTTATTTATCCGACCATACATCGTTTCTGTTGTCCCAGGAAACAGTTTCCATCGACAAATCACTCGGCGCATTAGTTTTTAAATAGAATTCCAATTAGCCTTTAAATGTGATTTCCCTTGCTCTATCAGATACCCTTTCCATATGCCTTTATGGAGATTTAACGCTAACAAACTCCTAATACATTATGTTCTACTTTTCTGTGAACTACTTTCTACCAGTATCTAAGAATAATTTCATCACCCATTCACTTTTTATCAGTTTCATACTTTGTGTTTCCATTTTTTGAAGAGTATCCAGATTATAATCTGAAGTATGTTTCTTTGTAGTCATTTAGCAAATATTTCATCATCCTGTCCAGTGCTGAATTCTAGTCATGGTAAACACACTTTTACTAATCAGTTAAATCTCTCTTTAGTAGTTTGTCACACATTCCTCGTTATCATACTTTAAATTATCATTATTTTCATCCTCTTAGACATCTTTTCCTGCAGCTTACCAGACATTTAAAATTTAATCAAGCTATTAAACACCTCCCTCCCTTTTTAACATGTTAGTCTTTTTATCAAACCGCAAACCATCATGTTATCAACTATTCCTTTCACTCATATATCCACAAAGTTTACATCAGCGTATGGGGGGGAAAAACTGTTCCTTTCTCCTTTAAACTTAATATCTTTAAGCCTTTATTTATGTGAACAAGCTTCATTGCGCGCGCTACGCTGCGCTGAAACCTGGCGCTGCCCGTCATGTCTCCCCTACCCGTCCCGATTTCCTACCTACCCCGCTTCCACCTGGGTTGGACAAACAGATTTGCAGGAGGAGGGTGAATGTGTCATGTCTCCCCAACCTCCCGATCCCCTATCTACCCCTCCCCCACCTTGGGTGGACAAACAGATTTGCAGGAGGAGGGTGGATGTGTCGTGTCTCCCCAACCCTACTGATCCCTACCTACCCCGCCCCAACCCGGGGCGGACAAACAAATAAGATACACAAGGATTTTATTATTAGACGTTAACCTAGCATCGTAAAGTTGAAAGTCAACGGCGCTTTGTCAGTCTATAGACGATCCATCAGCTTATAGTGGGTCCTTCAAATCAGCCTGTCAAATACTGACCATATCATCATCACAAGTCGTAGTTGGCAAACCTGTGTAAATGTTTCTATGTAAATTTTCCATGTCCCCAAGGACCTGCTGGGTCGATACGTTGTACCTTTGCAACTTACTTCCTGCAACGTTAAAATTAGAACAAGAGGTCATTGCTATTTCGCAGGTAGCGTTACTAACAATACTTCCATGAGCGTTAGACGTTGAAAATTCATTACCCCTGAAGTTAAAAGACTATAGAACATTATACCCAAAGTCAGGTTATCAGCATTTCATAACTGTTACCTGGGTACATCACTGGTTATGTACTTCTGCTAATCATCAGTAACAACCGGTTAAAAATTAAGTATACCTTAGTTTTACCTGACCACTGAGCTGATTAACAGCTATCCTAAAGAGGGCTGGCCCGAAGGATTAGACTTATTTTACGTGGCTAAGAACCAATTGGTTACTTAGCATCCGGACCTACAGCTTATTGTGGAATCCGAACCACATTATAGCGAGAAATGAATTTCTATCACCAGAAATAAATTCCTCTAATTCTTCATTAGCCGCCCGTAGACTCGAACTCGGGCCTAGCGAGTGCTAGCCAACAACTCTACCGACTCTCCCAACGAGTAACAAGTATATCTTAGGTTTACCAGACCACTGAGCTGGTTAACAGCTCTCCTAGGGCTACTACTACAACTACTACTGTTGCAGTTGTCATCATTATTACCACAAAGATAGCGCCGGGTAAAAGGCCCATAAACATTCCCTTCATCATATGAGACGCAACCATTAGGAAGGACGCGCGTAATGACAGAAAGCAATTAGGGCGGTATTACTCGCATTAGTACGGTCTCGGTTGCATGCCATCGTGACATTAACTGCTCAACTGTAATTTACGAAAGGAGACTGTTCTCAATAGTCTCCCTACCTGCCTCATCGACAAAAGCAATCGCCTATCCTTTGCTCTCTCTCTTTCTCTCTCTCTCTCTCTCTCTCTCTCTCTCTCTCTCTCTCTCTCTCTCTCTCTCTGTGAAGTTGTCCTGCATGTTGGTGGGTATCGCAGGCGTATTCAGTCTCCCGTCCATCAAGTCTTTTAGATGAGAGTGCTTGGTCGAGACTGTCTTTTCTTTCTCTCCTTCTTTCACCAAAGACACAATCTGTCTATTATCTACCTTACTTTCTCAATCAAAACCCCGCTACTGTTCAACCCAGGTATGCTAATTTGTACATCGCCCCTACGAGACCCTTCTAAACCCTTTCTCATATACAAGGCTGGGCTTTGTAAAGGGAGTCCTGCATGAGAGTCTATATATATATATATATATATATATATATATATATATATATATATATATATATATATATATATATATATATATATATGTGTGTGTGTGTGTGTGTGTATGTATGTATGTATGTGTCTGTATCTGGACTGACAACCTCCGCTTTTAGAGTTACCCACTTCAAAAAGAAATAAAATATATATATATATATATATATATATATATATATATATATATATATATATATATATATATATATGTGTGTGTGTGTGTGTGTGTGTGTGTGTGTATATACTGTATATTTATATATATATAGACTCGTGCAGGATTCCCTTTACAAAGCCCAGCCTTGTATGTAGGAAAGGGTTCAGAGGGGTCTTGTAGAGGCGATGTACAAATTAGCATACCTAGCTTGAATAGTAGCGGGGTTTTGATTGAGAAAGTGAGGTAGATAATAGACAGATTGCATAGACTTAGATATAGAAGAGGGTGCGTGGATCAGAATAGTCGTTATTCACAAGGTGAATGAGAAGTCTGAAGGTGGAAATTCTGTATGCGGCTTATGAATATTTAGAATTGAAACAAGAATGCAGTTTGAAAGCTGATGAATGCGTGTGGTGTAGTAAGTAATTGCCACGGGTGATGAGAGGTTTCTTAATGAAAACGATTTTGCATTATTATGTTAAAGTGAGATAGTGTCTCTTAAAGTTTGTGAAATGAATGTTTATATTTAGAGTTACTGGTTGGATGAACCATACGGCGACTCGGGAGTGTACAGAATGGAATTCATCCTTTAAAAAAAAATTGAATTCATTCATGCGCAGAACACCGGGGAATGAGATTTGATTTGAGCTTCAGTTTTGTAATAGGCGACCAATTACCTTGAAACAGTCTTCGGGAATAATGAGAGGAAGAGATGAAAGGATCTGTATAAAGCAAAGATGGGGGAAATTGTTAATTCTAAGATGAATGAAGTAGCAGAGTGAAGACAGAGGATAAGGGGCTGAAAGCCGCTTAGGTAAGCAAAAAATCAAAAACAAATATATAAGATTTTTAGAGATTTATAATCAAACAGACGGAAAGAAAGATATATTAGCAACTCGAAAAATAGAGAGAGAGAGAGAGAGAGAGAGAGAGAGAGAGAGAGAGATTCAAAATTTCATGCGCTAGAATGAGATGAACAAAGAGAACCGAAAGAAAATGAAAAAATAAACAGAAAAAAATAGAAAGTTAAAGACAGAGTACTAGAGAATAGCCTTAGCAAGACTGACCGAGTAACCATCTTAAATAAGCATAAAGAGAGAGAGAGAGAAATAATCTTTCGATATTTGAGAAAAATAATTAAAAAAGATTTTTTTTTTTAATATGAGGCATTTCGTCCAGTTTGTGCCGCAGGAAGAATTCCAGGCATGGCGAGTAAAAACTGGAAAAATAAATTAGAAAAACTGATGTATTTGTTTCTCTCCAAGGGCCAATTTGTATATTTGTGTCATCGAGTGTCAGTGGGTCACAGTGAGACCAAAGGACAATTAGAGCGATCCATTGTTTTGCCCGCGGGATTTTTCCTTTCCCCTCCATATTTCTACAAAAACTTTGTTAATATATATAATTCTCTCTCTCTCTCTCTCTCTCTCTCTCTCTCTCTGCAAAAAAATGCACACTGTGATACCCTTCCATATTCGAGTCATTTCTTTCTAGATACATCTTTCTCTGCTTTATGCATTATAAGTGTAAATGCATAAAAAAATGTAAGAATGCATAATCTCTCTCTCTCTCTCTCTCTCTCTCTCTCTCTCTCTCTCTCTCTCTCTCTCTCTCTCTCTCTCTCAGCATGACAGCCATCCGTATTCAACTCTTTTATTTCTTTATACATATCTCGCCCAGATTTATACTATATAGGTGTAAATACTTAAAAAAAGTGTAAGGATGCATAATTCTCTCTCTCTCTCTCTCTCTCTCTCTCTCTCTCTCTCTCTCTCTCTCTCTCTCTCTCTCTCTCTCTCAGCATGACACCCATCCGCATTTAAATAATTTGTACAACTCTCTTCTTCTATTTGGTATATAGATATAAATATAAAAAAAAATATTTGATATATGCTTAATCCTTACCTCTCTCTCTCTCTCTCTCAGCTTGATAGCCTTCCGTATTTAAATTATTTCTTTCTATATACATCTCTCTCTTCTTCTTTATAGTGTATAAGTGTAAATACATGAAAAAAACAATAGGAATGCCTAAGCTGCTCTCTCTCTCTCTCTCTCTCTCTCTCTTTAGGTAATTTATTTCTATATACATCTCTCTGTTCTTTTTTTGTTATATGATTGTGAACGCGAAAAAAAATTTCCACATGCATAATCTCCCTCTCTCTCTCTCTCTCTCTCTTTAAGTAATTTATTTCTTTATACATCTCTCTCTTCTTTTTAATGTTATATGATTGTGAACGCGAAAAAATTTCTGCATGCATAATCGCCCCCTCTCCCTCTCTCTCTCTCTCTCTCTCTCTCTTTCTCTCTCTCTCTCTCTCTCTCTCTCTCTCTCTCTCTCTCTCTCTCTCTCTCTCAGGCTGCAGCAGCCCGGGCCTTTTCGATCACTGGCAAATATTAGACGCTCGATCATTATTTAGCGTCGGGTGGCCCGAAGGTTCGCCAGCAAACACTCGCTAATACGACCGCTCCCCCGTGGCTCATTAGAACGATTTAGTAAAATGAGGCTTGACAAACATGATTAAAACGTCACGTCTTTTTTTCCCTCTCTCTCTCTCTCTCTCTGAACACTCAACCAGAGATGAACGCAACGCCGGTGTTTTCATTCTGATGTAAATTCAATCCGAGGTTTTTTCTTCTTCCGTTTTGAGTTTTTTTTTTTTTTTTTAGAACTGTATTCTTGTTTCGTTGCATTTAGTTCTGTGATGGAAGTTTCACTTTTACTTTTGTTGTTTGCACAGTAGTTTTGTTTTTGGCTATGTCAGCGTTAAGGATTTTTTTTTCAATGGATTGATGGGAACATCTCTTAAATTTTCATTTAAAGCCTTTCCCGTACCTCTTCCAACCTCTCTCTCTCTCTCTCTCTCTCTCTCTCTCTCTCTCTCTCTCTCTCTCTCTCTCTCTCTCTCTCTCTCTCTCAAATCTAGTGCATTATTGCTGTCTTATCAAAACATGATTATACTTTTAAACTGTTGAGTAGAGCCACTGGTTTATATTCTCTTTCCGATCTAAGACTGGCAGTTAAGCTAAGTCATATCTTGCACTATTATATTAATGTATGTATATGTATATATATATATATATATATATATATATATATATATATATATATATATATATATATAGTACATATATATAGAGATATAGAGATGTATATATATATATATGCATATATACATGTTATATACTATACATCTGTATATATATGTGTGTGTGTGTGTTTATATTAAACAATCAGCCTTTATCACATCATTATACCTCAGTCATTTAAGTGAAATATTTGGTAAAATTAAAAAGATACAGACACAGACATTCAGCAATTGCATGGCTTTGCAATACCCCACTCTCAACGAAAGAACGTGTAATTTTCAAACAACAGCTCTTTCCCAACTGCTAAGGAACCACCGTTCTAGAGTGAGCAAAAAAAAGGGGGGGGTGATGAAAAGAAAGAAAGGAAAATGTGCAAAATATGCAAAACTATTTTACCCAAAACATTATCCATTCGATAAGCGTAAACGTATTTTGTAGAACATGTTGTGGACAAGAAAGCAACGAGTAAAGAAACACTTATTTTTATGTTGATTCTCTCAAATCAATATACCAAAGCAGCACTCGGAAACTGCCGTAACAGCAGCAGCACAGCAGCAGCAGCAACAGACAGAAGCTGTTTATGTCACGCCGTTCAAACTGCTGTAAGTAAAACGCATTCAAATACCCGGGGTCGACCGAAGATAGATTGAATTTGGCGAAATAAATAACGCTATATTTCCGAAATGATAATACGTTATCTACCGGATTGGTGAACAGAGTCATTCCGGATAACAGAGAGCGAAGCCTCAGAGGCGATAAGGTCGACACTCCCGCCGGAACATACCAGGGAAAACGCCTCTAAGGACGCGGCTCCAAAGAAATCGATGCGACTGAAAGTTACCAGTCAGTATTATTACAAGAGAGATTCTCTCTCTCTCTCTCTCTCTCTCTCTCTCTCTCTCTCTCTCTCTCTCTCTCTCTCCTACAACTCTTTTTATAACGTCTTTTCAATTTCCAAGATGACGATTCTCTCCTTTCATTCGCCTTAATCGGGTCATCTGTCATTTGTGACATGCAAATGATCTATTAAGAATTATTATGCGATGATGAGAGATGAAGGAGATACCGCAGTTACAAGGATTGTATGTGTGTGTCCCCTTCTCGTACCGCGGAAGGAGGATGAGATGGGAAATAGGAAATAAAACAAAAGAGAAAGAAGAGGAAGAAGAAAAGAGAAGATGACAATCTATGCGTTTTAAATCTGCTGAGACATGGAACTTTCTTCATTCCTGCGATTTATTCATTCTCCCTGTCCACCACATGTAAATTATGAAGGGTCGCTAAAAGGCCAGGAAGAAGAAGAAGGAGAAGAAATAAGAGGAAGAGGAAGAATAAGAGGAAGAGTGGCGGGCGAAAGGTGTCGTTTATGGCGGTAAATAATGTTGCCAGTTGAACTGCGTTACGGTGTGTTAGTATTTACGAGAATTTTGCATCACAAATGCCAGCGTAGTTTTCTCTCTCTCTCTCTCTCTCTCTCTCTCTCTCTCTCTCTCTCTCTCATTAAACTAAGCACGGCAATTTAAGAACAGGGACAAGGAGAGGAATATGGAAAAGATGCTAAATACACTTTTATCATGTGTGAGCAAAAGACGGGGAGAGAAAAAGATTTAGAAAAATATATTCTCTCTCTCTCTCTCTCTCTCTCTCTCTCTCTCTCTCTCTCTCTCTCTCTCTCGATAAACTAAGGATGACATTTAAGAAGAAGAAAAGCAGATAGATATGGAAAAAAATACAAAATACATTTCAGCGAGAGAAGGAGATTTAGAAAAAAAATATTCCGGTGTTTGTGCCGGTGAGAGAGAGAGAGAGAGAGAGAGAGAGAGAGAGAGAGAGAGAGAGAGAGAGAGAGAGTCCAGTCGGTTACAAAAAATGTAAAAATTCCGAATCAAAGGCCAGCAGCACCAGTTCCCCTCGGGAGCGCGCCATTCCGTTTTCCATCGGCGTTTTAAAAGCAGCCGGTAATGCACTTCGGGCTTTCTATTACATTAGGCTGCATTAATTCCACGCCCTGCAACATAATTTAAGGAAACACTAACATGCCAACTTTTTTTTTTCCACGCGCATGCGCTCGCGAGGGCGAGCTAGCACGCGCGAGCGAGCTTGTGGGTGCATCATTCCGTCACATTAAAAATACATCTTTTATTAACGGTGTTTAGGAGCCGTGCCGTAGAGGCCAGTCCCTGGTCCAGAGTCCATGTTAATTTTTATTTAATGTAATCCAGCGGCTCACTTCTCTTCTTTCCATTAATTTATGATGTTTATAGTGTTATAGTGTGTCTATACGTATAGCAAAACTTGATAACAATGTGATAAGCGTAATGAAGATATCAATATCATACTGATGAAGATTTCATTATTATAGATTATTTTATATATCGATCCTAAATGTGGAGATTAAGATCCGTAGAGTTATTCAGTTTCCTTTTTCTTCTCATGTCAAGGATTTTACATGATAAGGTATATTTTTTTTTTTAGGGGACCATAACGTGTATTCGTAACATAGCCATCTAAAAACATATGCGATTACCTTACAAGCGATAGATATGCATGCGATACTCGACACAAAAGAGTTAGAATATGTCACATGAAAGTAGACACTGCTTTGACGCGAGTTACACGGTTTCGAGTCCCAGTGGGAAATAAATCACTTATTGCGTAAGCCTGGGTCGGCGGTGCTTGGCTCCATATGCTTTCCGCGGAAGCACAGTGATTTCGAACTCCTTTTTACCCGCGCGATCAAGAGGCTGCCGGTGAAATATGTCCTTGTTATATTTCTCTGTTCAGTGATACGATTACATTTTTTTCAAACGTCATTAACAAATCAATGAGAAAAAAATTGACGTTCATTGAAACTTTCTCCAAAAAAACATAAATAAATCACGCATGAAAGGAACGCTCGACGTGCGTACGGTACTTTGGTATAACCCCATTAAAAAGGAGGTGACCTCTCATCTGCATTCCGTCGTAATCAGCGATTGTAATTG
>NC_089768.1:21720000-21752500 GCF_040412425.1 Macrobrachium rosenbergii | reverse complement strand
AAGTTTTATTTATTATCATTTTTTAAACGTACAATTCGCTGCTGTAATATAGGCGACGCTTTGGGAGGCGAAAGATTGAAAATAATATGAGTATTAGCAATATAAATTCGTATATAAAAAAATTAATTGTGACACAATATTATATATATATGTGTGTGTGTATATATAGACACATACACACACACATATATATATATATGTATGTGTGCGCGTGTGTGTGTGTGTGTTACATGAATCTGATTTCCTGTCAGCCCCCCAAAAGCACAAATAATAAACGAGAATAAACAAGTAAAAAATGCGCCGAAGCTTCTTCGGCGCAATCAAGTTTTCTGTACAGCGTATAATCAAAGCTACCGAAAACAGATCTATCTTTCGGTGGTCTCGGTATAATGCTGTATGAGCCTCGGCCCATGAAACTTTAACAACGGCCCGGTGGTGGCCTGCCCTATATCGTTGTCAGACGCACGATTATGGCTAACTTTAACCTTGAATAAAATAAAAACTACCGAGGCTAGAAGGCTGCAGCTGGGTATGTTTTGATGATTGGAGGGTGGATGATCAACATACCAATTTGCAGCCCGCTAGCCTCAGTCGTTTTTAAGATCTGAGGGCGGACAGAAAAAGTACGGACGGACAGATAAAGCCGGCACAATAGCTTTCTTTTACAGGAAACTAAAACCATATGAGTAACACTGATAGCCACAGCAGTATCAAAATGAGGTGCACAAAAAATAAGACCTATTATTGGCGGTCCTTAAAGGCGATATACCGCCCAATTATCGACAACTGCTATGCGGTAAAGCAAAAAGCACTTACACACACAAACATAAACTCGTGTGTCTGCTTAAAGGGGAGATGGAACAAAAGTGCCGTAATATATAGGGTAATTGTTTAAGTAAATATTATGAATTCAAAAGTCAAAGCTATCTCAGGCAAGCAAAATTACACACTTATACACACACATGTACACTCACACACACGCAAACACAGGTCAAAACAGCTCTAGCATGTATAACTACATACACACACACACATAAGTACACACACACGCAAACATATAGTAAAAAAATCTCAAGCAAGTGTAACTACACACACACACACACACACACACACACACGTACACTCCCACACACACAAACGCATAGACAAAATATCTCAACCAAGTATAACTACACACACAAACACACATATACTCCCACACACACAAACACTAAAGCAAAACATCTCAAGCAAGTATAATTACACACAAAAACAACACGCACACACGCACGTGCACTCACACGCACAAACACAAACACAGCCTCCACTGCAAACTACAAAAGCTGTGAAATCTCTCCAGACGCCCCCCCCCCAACCCCGCCATCGAACGCTACAGAGGTTTTATCACTAAGACAACTTTAGTTTTGTAGCTGGTGTTATACGCTGAGGGCTCTGACCACGGACACGCTGGTCGAAGTTGCTACTGAATGTGGCAACTGCATCTGGTGGAGAGTGCGGGGAAAAAATCCCCTTTTTTTTTTTTACTTTTTTCAGCTTTTTTTTTTTACGAGGTATACCTTTTTTTTTATTTTTCCGCCTCGCCCCCCTTTTTTAGGATGTACAGATGTTTGCCGAAATATGTTAAGTATGTTAAATGTCTCTGAGCTTGTTTGAAAATTTGATGGAGCGTTAAGTTGCATAATATTTTTTCTTGGTTGTATCTGTCTAGCAATTTATCTGTCCATCTTTCCAAAAAGTTTGAAGAACCGAGAAGTTAAGAAGGTATTGTGGTTGTTACAATTACATATGTAACTGGCAAAAAGTGTAAGCAGATTTTGTATGTATAAATATGATATATATATAGCATATATATTATATATATATATATATATATATATATATATATATATATATATATATATATATATATATATATATATATATATATATATATATATATATATATATATATATATATATATATATATATATATATATATATATATATATATATATATATATATATATATATATATATATATATATATATATTATATCACACTCACACACACACACACACACACACACACACACACACACACACATATATATATATATATATATATATATATATATATATATATATATATATATATACATATACACACACACACATAAGGCGATGAAGCTTCTTGTTCCAAACATGTCACACAAACAAACGAACAGACAATAAACATAAGAAGCCGAAAGCACAGAAGCTGATAAAGCTTCCAATAATAAACAAAACAAAATAAAGATGTATGTCAATGTATGTCACTCCGTAAGGACGTAAACAAACGAGATGAGCCCGAAAGAATCCTGGCATTGATCGACCTCTGAAACGGAAAGCTGTTCCTCCGCGCCACAAAAAAAAAAAAAAAGAACAACACCAACCGGGAGCAAAGCTATGCAAAATCAATACGCTTGCAGGAAGACACCTGAGATTGAACTCTCACCTGTAAAGCCGAAACGAACTGAGGGAAAGAGAAAGAGAAAGGGAAACTGAAAGATAGAGAGAACTTTATGTCATGGAACAATAGACACTGTCCACTTCACACTCGACGCTTAGGCATTAGCGGCATTTGCGTTGCCTGGCAACGCTAGTTTATCGGCTGATATACGCCGTCCGATTATACAAAGCAGGTTGGACCTCATAGGCTTAATTTCGTACTTTCTGTATTTCCAATTACCTTCGGTTACTTCTTTCTTATGAAGACCGTATTCTTTGGAAGCTTGAATTTCGAGTCATTGTCCCCTGTGGGCTTGTTCTATGTGAATAGGCTTCATCTTCTGAATAATAATAATAATAATAATAATAATAATAATAATAATAATAATGATAATAGTAATAATAATAATAATAATAATAATAATAATAATAATAATAATAATAATAATAGAATGACATGTCACCTCTCAGACATCTGTTACCTGTCTTCCCTCTTTTTAATCTTCTTTCCTGTATTCAGACCTCATAAATTTGTTTTAGCGGACATTTTCAGACTTCTTCAAACAAATATTTTATTAGTTTTTTGTATTCTTTTATACATTACGCAACGTTTTTCCTTTAATGCGAAAGCTAAAATGTGAACAAGGACGCAATCCTACGTAAAATTTCAGTAAACACTAAATTGACGTGGAAACACCAAATATACAAATAGAAAAAAATCATTAGATAAACAAAACAGTAACAACAGTGGTATATAATTAAATAAATAAATCAATCAATCAATAAAACGGTTACAACAGTTATAAAGAGAACGACACACTTTGAGGCTCTGGCCTTAAGAAAAAGCCTCCAGATTCAAAGCGATCACAGTCGACTGTTACGGCGAGAATCAGGGATTCTATATCACCCCAGTTTTTCTTCTTCTTCTTCTTCTTCTTCTTCTTCTTCTTCTTCTTCTTCTTCTTCTTCTTCTTCTTCTTCGCGTCTCCTTTCTGGAATATTGATGACGCGATCCTTCACCAGGGAACCAATTGAGATCAGCTGCTGCGAACTAATGATGATGCCTTATGATTGGGACTTAATTGTCTTATTCTTCCACGCTCTCCTCCACTTTCCTCCGCTCTTCACTTTCTCTTCTGTTTCCTCCTCCTCCTCCTCCTCCTCCTCCTCCTCCTCCTCCTCCTCCTCCTCCTCCTCCTCCACCTCCTCCTCCTCCTCCTCCTCCTCCTCAATTTTCTTCTGCTAGAGAAATCAAGGACAGTGAGATCCTCTTGTCACTTGCATCTCTGCAAAAGTGTTCGTTGGATGATATGTAGACAGTTGTAAAAAAATGTGTCAACAAATTTTGTTTCAAGTATGATAATGGGAAAACGAATTCTAAAAAATCTCTTTCTTTTCTTTTCACTTTAATTACTATCGTTCTCTCTCAAACCAGCATAATGGGGATGCTCATTGCTGACCGTAATTTGTTGAATAATTTGTCTAAATTAGCCTTGGGGCTTAGATTAAAAGAGAAATAAATGTTAAACATTTTTAGATTTTAAAGGTATTTTCATCCTATACTCGACAGCCGAAGGTTACTTTGCCTATAACTACAGTTTCGAATCTCTCTCTCTCTCTCTCTCTCTCTCTCTCTCTCTCTCTCTCTCTCTCTCTCTCTCTCTCTCTCTCTTTACGGATATCATTTTAGTCGGTGCTCTCGGTAGACTTTCAGAGGGCGCAGAGGAAATGGAAGACCAAATACCCATTCATGAGTTCTTCATCACATTTTCATTATATAACATGTCTGCATGTTTCTCCATCTGTGAGGGCTTTTAATGGGAGTGATTCAACGTAGAATGACTTTTTTTATTAAATAAAAATATCTGTTTTTTAAACTCGTCTTTCTGTTATTCTAATTTCGAACGATTTCAGTTTCATTACCTGATGTTGTGTTGTCTACTTAATACGCAAGAATTTGGAAAGATTTTAATGTACCTAAGCACGCACAAACGCATCTAAGCAATTGGAAATGGATGTTTACTCCCTGCTCTGTTTGTCCTGAGGCAAAGCACATGATCCTTCCCAATAGAGTCCTTCAAGTCCTCAAGGATATCACCAAGGTCTAGGATGCCAATGACGTGGATGATGATAGTTGAGCGAGTGAAGAAGATGACAAGTGATTAATGTGGAAGATTTTTCCTGTGTTTGTTTCCTTATTTATTTCCCCTCTTAATGAGATTTGAAGTTGTTTTTATGACTAATTATTCTGTATATTTTAATGAGGAATGTCGTAAATCTTAGACACTAGACGAAGATGAAAGAAGCAAATGGAGGCTTGTCACTTCCCTTGCGTGTTTGGTACGTTTCTTGCTGGGAGAAAACTTTTTTCACGTTTTCAAAGAAGTTGCAGAGTTTCTCTCTCTCTCTCTCTCTCTCTCTCTCTCTCTCTCTCTCTCTCTCTCTCTCTCTCTCTCTCTCTCTTTAAAATTCACTGCGTATGCCACACGCATCCATGCTATAAGGTTTCTAAAAGCAAAGGCGTGATTGTAATGCGTAGATAATGTAGGCATTCTGATACACTTCAAGATCTATCTAAATAGGTATGTAAGTGCCTTTACATATAAATGCATCAAAGCTTTAATCATTCCTCTCCCGGGATATCTACTTGCAAATTTCAATAGCATTCTCGATAAACCTCCACAACTCTCGAACAGACCAGCTTTGCTCACCTTGTATTGTATATGAAAATGATACGATCCTTACTAAATAGATGAAATTGTAAATTATGAATATGAATTATTATATATAGCAACTTGTGTTGCCGACCTGGTTTGAGCTCACATAAGCTCTAAACAAAATGATGAGGTTTGAATTTTGCTGAAGAACTAAGGAACTGTTCTTCTGCCGCTCAGTTGTCTTTACTACTGATATCCATCCACTAACCAGTTTGTGTGCCCTACCGCGCAAATATTTATAGAAAATGGGTTATGATTTATCCTTCTCAATGACGTTGATCATTAAAAAATAAAATTACTGTATTTGAGGCATCAGTAGCGATTGCCTGGAAATCTTGAAGTCTAGAAACAAACTTTTCGTTTTTGTGGCTCCTGGTAAATCGTACCAATACATTTGCTATTTGAAACAGTGGGTTGTCGCCCTCAAGTAATTTTGATCATATTGATGAAAATGGTAATGATTCTCATAACAAGCACTTAACATAATTAACAGAGTAAAATAAATTTATGCTAGGATCTGTTACTCAAACACGCTAAATATTTTTTGGAGGTAAGAAGTAATTATGTAGCTAATAAGGAACAAAAAAAAAGTTCACAGTCTGAATAGTAAACACGAATAACGGAAAACCATTACGATCTCTGATTACATTTGTAACCCAAATTACTTACTTCACCTCATCCAGTTGTATTCACGAGAGAGGGCTTCATATATAACCAGCAGTGATTGTAAGCTCTTTCTCATTTCGGTAATTCTCTGTCTAGACGCTGATAATTGCACTCACGTAATCCTCTGTAGGTTTTCAGTGAGATTAACCAATCAGCTGATTTCATTATCCGGATTTGCGTCACAATCATTCAATGCGGAGATACCAGGTAAATTTTACTGTAGTAAACCCTCTAAGTGAAGATGAGGTTCTTCCAGCTTAGAATCACTGTTTTCGTTTTGAAGCAAACTTTAACTTGTTCCATGCCACGGCAACTTTGCAGCTTTTAGAAGCAATGATTCGTAAAACAGCCCTTTGACAATAAACCTTGAAGGTGAGAGTTGTAAAACAGCCCTTTAACAATAAACCTTGAAGGTGAGAGTTGTAAAACAGCCCTTTAACAATAAACCTTGAAGGTTAGAGTTGTAAAACAGCCCTTTAACAATAAACCTTGAAGGTGAGAGTTGTAAAACAGCCCTTTAACAATAAACCTTGAAGGTGAGAGTTGTAAAACAGCCCTTTAACAATAAACCTTGAAGGTGAGAGTTGTAAAACAGCCCTTTAACAATAAACCTTGAAGGTGAGAGTTGTAAAACAGCCCTTTAACAATAAACCTTGAAGGTTAGAGTTGTAAAACAGCCCTTTAACAATAAACCTTGAAGGTGAGAGTTGTAAAACAGCCCTTTAACAATAAACCTTGAAGGTTAGAGTTGTAAAACAGCCCTTTAACAATAAACCTTGAAGGTGAGAGTTGTAGCAATCTTTCATTTTATTGCCATCTAATTGCTGTTCTGTATCTTCCCGGCTGTAAGAACTTTGGAAAATTTTTAGCAATCCTGCATCTCTCAGCAACATTGCTTTCAGAAAGTACATTACAACCTACACAAGCTTGCGACTCGCGACACTGGCAACTTACGGCCAAAATGGACGAAATAATTTTACTTTGTAGATATTTCGCGGATTGGAATATAAAATTTAGGCCAAAGGCCAATCGCTGGGACCTATGAGGTCATTCAGCGCTGAAAATAATGTTGAAACAATTTTGTAAGGAAAGGGTGGAAAGTAAGATGGAAGAAAGGGAATATGAACGGCGGTATAGTAAGAGGAATGAAAGGGGTAGAGTAGCAGCAGCTAGGGCCCGAAGGGACGCTGCGTTGAACCTGAAGTGAAGCCTGCAGTGAGGTACAATGACAGCCCTACCGTAGATATTTCGAATTAATGCGCACTTCACTTCCAGCCATGGTAACAAAGAGCCCGTGAAAGATGACGGAATGAAAGGGAGAAAGGCTGAAGAATCCATCCCCTTCTGTAGTCTCTCGGTATAGCGCTGTGACCTTTCCGCCTCTGCGCTGAGGAGAAGAAAAGAAAAGTCTTTGGATTTTCTTCGACATTTCTCGAGGCCCTTTCATTGTTCAGCAACGAAACACCAGTTCCTTTGATGATGTCGGATATGTTTATAATAATGAGATGGTTGCGTAATGTGAAAGCAAGTCCCCCTTTCCCCTCCCGACTCTCTCTCTCTCTCTCTCTCTCTCTCTCAGCCTCTCAGTTTTTCAGTCTCTTTGTCCTTCCCTTCTTCAGACTCTCTCTCTCTCTCTCTCTCTCTCTCTCTCTCTCTCTCTCTCTCTCTCTCTCTCTCTCTCTCTCTCCATAGTTAGCCATTTAATCTGCATAGGAATAGTGTCATTAAGATAGGAAGCTATGAATCGACACGAAGTCCAAAGAGGTTTAACCCATCTATTCTTAATTTACGCAGACTTTGATCAGCGTCTACGCCCTCTCCCGCGTAGATTTCACAAGAAGGAGAAAGAAAGAAAGAAAAATAAAGAACGAAAGAAAGAGGCATTTCCTTACGCTCCATTCATTGGTGAAATTTCGGAAAAATATCAAAGATTTTCTTCTCCTTTCTCTTCTGCTTCTTCTATTCCCTCTTATAAATAATAAAAGCAATATGTTTATTTTTTTTTTTACTCTCTTCTTTCCAGATACTCGTTTTCCTACGAAGTTCTGGAACTCATCATCCATGTTCATTCATGCATCTATATATGCATTTATTTGCATATATTTGTTATAAGGTAGGTGTCTGACGTTTTAATGTAATCTCACACGTTTGCCATTTTTTTATATATCTGTGTCTTATACGTAACTGAAGCGGCACTTGTATTTCTTTAGATAACAGTCTTCTACAATGTGAGTTTCTGATTCATGTGATGACTTTAATTCAAATGGAAATTACTTTTGATTATTGTCGCCGTTTGCTGAAGTAGATTCCTGTGTGGGGAGACTGGTGAAAAAGAAGTAGAGAGAGAGAGAGAGAGAGAGAGAGAGAGACAGACAGACAGAGAGAGAGCCAGACAAACAGACAGAGAGAGAGAGAGAGAGCCAAACAGACAGACAGACAGACAGAGGGAGAGAGAGAGAGAGAGAGCCAGACAGACAAACAGAGAGAGAGAGAGAGAGAGCGCCAAACAGACAGACAGACAGACAGAGGGAGAGAGAGAGAGCCAAACGGACAAACAGAGAGAGAGACAGACAGACAGACAGACAGACAGACAGAGACAGAGAGAGAGCCAGACGAACAGACAGAGCCAAACAGAGAGAGAGAGAGAGAGAGAGAGCCAAACAGACAGACAGACAGACAGAGAGAGAGAGAGAGAGAGAGAGAGAGAGAGAGAGAGACGCCAAGACACCTAGGGGAATTCAGATCCAGCCCTTCATAGCCATTCAAAATAAGGCATCGGTGTAATGTAAGATTTATTCATGGGAAGTCTACTTCCAAGGGACCTAGAAGCAATCCCGAGCAATCCTATTCGTAGGTTAGTCTTAAGGGAAGTGGAATCATTTTCTTTTGTATATCTAAAAAAAAAAAGCACCAATGGAAACTACATTGAATCATATCATTGTTTCATTTGTAAATAGCAAATTTAGCTTGATGGTAGTGAATTAAGCAATCAACGAAATGGTGGAATCATTTTCTTTTATATATTTAAAAGGCATCAATGAAAACTACGGTGAATTATATCACTGGTTCACTTGTAAATAGCAAGTTTAGCTTGATGGTAATGAATTTAGTAAGCAATGAAATTTTTTTTTATATAGCTGCAAGTATTCAAGTTTCAGTTGAACCACAGTCTTGCTCAGTCAGTCTATCAGAATATGGTGTTCGTTATTGCAAATATGGAAAACCTTAAGAGACCAAATTTCACTCTAATCTTTTTATTTCATTTATCTTTCTCTTTTTTGGTCGTTTTCATCATCACTTGCAGTCCCCCATCATGGTTCTGTAGTTATGAAAATTACTGTACATTTTTGTCTGGATATGAAAAGAAGGTTTTTCAATCTATTTAATCGTGTTCAGAATCTCTGACAATGCAGATTTCTTTGTGATGCAACAGTATTTCAGTTGATACAATCGTTTGTAAAAACCGAGAAATTGCAGATCTTTACGTATTACGATAATCGAAAAAGCTTTCAAAAAATATAAATATATTTTTGTCTGTTCGCTGTTGTATGGCAAACCACTGAGTCTCAGGTGGCCTCGCACCCACGCCCCTTTGGGTAACAAAGTATAATACCCTGGTCATTTCCATTTGTCCCTTCTAAAAGCATTCTCTGAGAATTCTAGGTTTCATTTTCTTCTGAGAAGACCTCTGTTTACTCTGCTGAAGGTCTCGAGTCCAGTTCGCAACTCGTTTGCTGGATTTATGGTCTGTCTTACTTATCTTGTTCTCCGAAAGAAGTTCTGCCTTGGACCTTGTGGTTTTTGTGCAATATTTGCCTTATTCGTTCACTTTCTTTCTTGGTCTTCAAATGAGGAAATGAGGACACACACACACACACACACACACACACACACACACACACACACACACACACACACACACACACACATATATATATATATATATATATATATATATATATATATATATATATACATACTGTATATATATATGGAGACTTTTGCCTCAGAGTCTGGATGTGATTCTCGTTGAGGAGCGATTTAGAAATCCGCTGCTAAATCCAATTACTCCACTATTGACCTACTTGTGCATTATGCACCTGATAGTTAGTTAACTGTGGTGGTTTCTTGCCAGTGGAGAGCTGGGCTTAATATTAGCAACCTCCTCTTAAAATAATTGCTTTAATCCAGAGGGTACACCTTTTAGAGTCCACCGTAAAAAATTCCAGAAAACCTTCTCTCTCTCTCTCTCTCTCTCTCTCTCTCTCTCTCTCTCTCTCTCTCTCTCTCTCTCTCTCTCTCTCGTTATGTATATGGTTAAAAAGTTTATCCTTCCTATCAGCACATCATCCGAGAATTATTGCCATTATTGTAAGCCCAAAAAGAAGATTAATGCAATGGCGTCTAGAAAACAGCATAGATTGGCAACAAATGATTGCAATAATTGAAACCGATCGTGATAACTGGATCATTCACTTCATAAAAGCTCTTTTAAATATTTCATTCATCTAAGAAAATGGAGCGTCCGTTTAATTCCCACTTACTTCACAAGACGCACATTGAATCAAGATTGAAGCAAGTCCCCAGCGTCTTCTCTACTTTCGTTGTAGAATCTGTTCTCTTCGTCCACCCTCACAATAAAACACCAAGAACTTATCTCGTAGCGTGATTTTAGTAAATCACACGAGTATATTTACGTTCCCATATTCCGAGCAATGAGAACCAAAACTTCATTACACGGCGTATCATAATTTTCCCCGTCTGAGCCTATTCCATTTCTCCTAGGCGCGTTCTACGAAGCCACGGCCCACGCCTATGGTAATCTCTCCCCCACCCTCACCCCCAACATCCTGGGGCTCCCCCTACAATCCGCCCACGTCCCGTGGTCTTCCAAGCGTAGTTGACGTCAGGGCCAACATAATAGCACTGGTAACTTTACAGTATTTTCCCATGCCCTTGATTAGGACGGGACGCTAATAGGGCTGTTTGCCGCGATAACTAGGCGTTGTTAAGATTGCGTCTCCGCTGGTTCTCGGTAGAGAGACATGCGTTGTTATGCGTAACATGAAGCGGGGTAGAAATGGGAAATAAGAATTAGATTATTTGTCTCAGTAAGTACGTAGCTGCTTGTGTTTCACTGGACAGTTATGAGCCAAGTAAACTTCATTAAGTACTGATGGTGAGGATACACACGCACACACTCGCAGACACAGACACATACACACACACACACACATACATACATACATACATACATATATATATATATATATATATATATATATATATATATATATATATATATATATCAAACAAATTATTATCATTTGTAAATTTAGTTGCATTTTCAAGTAAAGTTAAATTCTTCTGGCATGGCATATATATATATATATATATATATATATATATATATATATATATATATATATATATATATATATATATATATATATGTGTGTGTGTGTGTGTGTGTGTGTGTGTGTGTGTGTGTGTGTGTGTGTGTATACTGATGTCTTTTCCCCTCTTAAGCGGATGACACAAGAAAAGAATGAAGTTGCTTGACCCCAGCTGATGCTGGTATTCATACAGCGGAGTTTGACTACTGGTAACAAATGTCATTTTAATTTTCACCCATAGCTAAAAAATGAAAATTAAAAGGATATTGAAAAATTAAGATTAGTTTCTGATAATTCATATAAGAATGATGATCACTGACTGAAATAGTGAAATGTATTATCAGTTAATTATCAAGGTTGTTACATTACTATATAGAGTAACCGTCAACCAAATCTTATATGATTAGAAGAGTATTATCAAATCATGTTTAAAATAGTGAGCCTTATCTATTACAGCTGTTCCCAGAAGCGTAAAATTAAGCCATTCAGCCCTTCCCATGAGTATGAAAATTCCCCTTCAGGCAAAGCTCGGTGAGAAATAATTGGTTATCACAAACCATTTACATAAATACAAAACGAAGATTAGCCACCAAGCCGGTTGTTCACGAACGAATTTTAACCATCTTGCTAAATATGAATGTAATAATTAACCACCAAACAAAACATAAATTATTAAATTCAAAACTGGAGAACTGTGAAGTCTATTGGGTGTCTATATAATTTTGTTAAGAAGCAAATCGTGAGTGCAAAGCCTTGCCCCCAAATGGGTAAGGATATGAAGGACATTGTTTACATGAATGTAAGAATTATCCAAGATATTAGATATGTTATGTGTTTCATAAAATACTTAAACATGTAATTGATATAACTGACAACGAAAATAGACTAAACCCATGAAATTAGATAAGATTTATAAGTTTTTCGTACGATACATAAGGATGTAAATGCTGTGACTGACGATACTGCCAAGTAAGCAAAACACAATATCTGGTTATTAGATAGATCGTGTAAACCCCCCAAAATAAACATTGTGTTCCCTCTCTTAACGATGCGACACCGCCGAATCACTCGCGGGGAGGAAAAATGAGGTAATTTACCTGATTTGGTTTAATAGAGCAATGAATGCTAATTGTCGAACAACTTTGAGAGTTCCTAAGCGAGTTTTACTTCGTTTGCCCGAAACCTTATTCCGCTGGTACAAGGCGATGTTTAATTTCAAACACTGACGAGATTCAAATATAGTTGAATTTCGTACTATAGGTAACAGAAGTTTTAGTAACGAAAAGGATGCAGAAAAATATCTGCAAAACTCTGAACATCCACTGACGTTAAAGGAATTGCCAAGTCTGGAACAAAGTTTGTGAATGTTTAATACGGATAGCCCAGGGTTACGCAAACACGAGGAAAGGAGCGAAATATATTATAATTTCAGAGTGCAATATTTTCATTCTGTTTTTTAGGAGATATAGAAAGTTTTAGAATCTCTCTCTCTCTCTCTCTCTCTCTCTCTCTCTCTCTCTCATTTCATACCTCAATTCTCAGCAAGCGTTTCAGCGTTCCGTCAGTGGAAATCTTAAACTCGTGACGGCACAAGGTGGAATGTTTTGTCTAGACTCATAAATTGTTACGAACACTGAAAATAAATCATTTGAAAGTTTATCATTTTTCTCATTTTGTGTTATTCTGCACATCTCTTTACCAGTTCTTGGAAACTGCATAACCCAAAACTGCCGCTGCATCAATGTCAGTTTCCCCAGTGCACCTTGCGTGGTGAACTGTAGGCATTATTTAATCTATTTTGCAGCTTCCCTACGGCCCCTAGCTGCAACCTCCTTCATTCCTTTCACTGTACCTCCGTTCATATTCTCTTTCTTCCATCTTCCTTTCCACTCTCTCTTAACATTGTTTCAACATTATTCTCAGCGCTGAATGACCTCATAGGTCCCAGCGCTTGGCCTTTGGCCTAAATTTTATATTCCAATTCAAAGATATCAGTTCCTGAGAAGCGCAATTAGACTTGCCATCATGCTGAAAAACATTATACGCCGAAAATAAGGAAATATTTATCATGGAGTTACCATCAACATCTCGGAATAAAACTTAATTATATTAACAAGTGAATTGATAAATAGTCTTTCATAAGTTTCACTGATTTAGCAAAAGCATATATATATATATATATATATATATATATATATATATATATATATATATATATATATATATATACCAAGCTCTATGTCTTACCCACAAGTCTACCCAAAGTACGTTTCATATGCTTAATATTTCGGCAGTAACATTCTGCAGACGTGATATCCAATCAATCTGAGTTTCTTGCATTCCTGGTACCTCGTTAAAAGAATTCTCACTCCTAGTTATAGCATCTTCGTCCATCATAATTCGAGTTACATTCTTGCAAAATACCAGGAATACCTTACTTCATTTACGACAGTTGTCCAACATCTGTCACTCTGGCCAGCTTCTATCTTTAGTCATTATGTAAATGGCAGGATTCTTGGCAAGACGTGGACAAGCCCCAATTATTTCAGGTATGTGAGATGAATCCACACTGGCAAAGGTCATCGTAATTCCTTTTGATATGTTTGTCGACAGACCTTCCGCTAACAATGCGTCTTCCTTACATATGATTCCTCTGCACAGCAGGATGAATCTCTCACCGATATGAATCTCACTAATATGGTCTTCAACTTTTATTTAAGACTTAATTATTTTCAAGCGTGTAATCACCTTGGATGACCCCTACCATCAGTTAGATATCTCTTCCTAGATTAAGGCAGCCAGAATTTCTGAGATGATTTGTCTTTCGGATGTCAGGCTCTTTTAACGGTCTCCGTGTTCGTCATACAACCCTTAGGCCGGGTATTCACGATCTTATTTACCCAAGATTGTATCACATGGAAAGATATTTCCTTAGCTTTTATTATATGGTTTAGGCTCAGAACGGTCTACAAATAGCGCTGCAGGATCTAGCAACGAAATGAAGTAGACCTATAGATAGTTCATTCATACTCTGGTCCGAGTGGCTGAGATCCTTCCTAGACGAAATCCAGCGGCGAACTGTCAAAAAATCGCTGCTTACCCATTCACACATGCAGTCACCTGTCAGTCGGTCTGAAGAACTTTGGGTAATTCCATCAGTTCATCCGTTCTGGCGAGTGGACTGACTCCGCCCATAAGCTGTTGTCTACGCGTAGGTTTTAACGCCAGATTCGATGAACTGACAGATGAAATGACAGGTAAACCTGATCAACGATGGTAAGTCGTTCAAAGTAAAACAGCCCAATTAAAAAGCAAGCAAATTAGCGCTCTAAAAATCGTTTGACGAACATCGTTAATCCATGAACGATCATCGTTGAGCGATAATCGCACCGAGCAAAACCTACCTTTAGACTAAGGTAAAATCTCTGTTAACGAATTCGTGCGTTTTTGATGCTACAAAATATTATCTACAAAGAGCGACGTTACTAAAATGACATGTAACGGTCTCCCTTTACTTGGACAGCTACAAAAATCAGTTTCCCATGACCACTGAAAACCTGGAGGTACTGAGGAAAGCAAAGGTATTCATATCCCGAGTGTCATTTTCTTTTGCAATTTCTTTGAATGGTGGCGAAAAATTTCACCGTGGCAGAGGGACCCACCACATCTGGTGCTTCCCATGAGAGAACCGGAGGACGCTTAAATACAAAATGGGTTTCTTCACTTCTTTTACAGATATATATATATATATATATATATATATATATATATATATATATATATATATATATATATATATATATATATATATATATATATTCATATATATAAATTATATATATATATATATATATATATATATATATATATATATATATTCATATATATACATATAAATAAATAAAGACAGAATCCACGAAGGAAAGAAAAACAGTAAAGTACTGCAAGTTCTTTCGACTTCTTGTCCTTTACTTAGTCTGCCAAATAAAGGAAAAGAAGTCGAAAGGCCTTGCAGTACTCCATTGTTTCTCTTTCCATCGTGGATTTTGTCTTTATATATATATCCCGTTCCACATTTTCATGATTCAGTTTTATATATATATATATATGTGTGTGTGTGTGTGTATATATATATATATATGCATATATATGTACGTGCATATATATTGGGATAGTGAAGAAAAACTGCTGAGATTAGAGAGAGAGAGTTTGAAAATGTTTGCAAAACGAGAAACTTTGAGATTAAGGTTACAAGGGTAAAGAGAAACCAGGAAGGTGGAGCAGTGAATGTTATTATGGATGTGAGAAACACAAAGGACGTGCAACAGAGCATGAAAGGCAGCAGACTGAGTGCAAAAGATGGGAGTAAGCTAGGAGCGTCTGTGAGAGCCATCGTGAGAACGTATCAAAGGACTGTTGAACCGCCTCTCCATTATGGAAGTTGAGGTGTGAATACTGAATACAAATGAAAGAAAGAAGCTGGGAGCTATAGAGATGAATTGCTTATGCAGTGTTTGTGGTATAAGAAGAAATGAAAGGGTGAGGTATCGGGAGATGCATAGAAAGGTAAGATTAAGTGAGGGGATGGAACAAAGTATTTTGAGATAGTCTGTGTGTTTGTTTTTTGTTTGATAAGTTATTCTTATTGTTATTCAGTTAACATTTTCTCGTCCCTGTCTCTCCTTTTATTGTTATTTCCTGTAGGCAACTCGCTTTGCAGACTGAAGGACTTCCAAGCTTGATCCGTACGAATGCTTGTCCACTCTAAATAATAATTACGATGTGAAAAACAATAAAATCCTCGATAATTTTTATATTTAGGTATGTTCAGTTCTAAGCAGGGCCCTTTCGAGAGAGTGATCGGCTTTTGTTATTAGTAAAATCAGCTAGCCGAATGGCGACAAGCAACCAGTCATATGCCATGAAAGAGCAAATCTTATCCTTTAAAACTGTTTATACTATTTGTTTATACAATCATTCGTCTTTGCCGGCTAGGCAGAGTTCGGAAATCCACACCAGGCTCCCTACTCTCTTTCACGCCATACCGCACTTAGGGCAAGAACCCTTTCTGGCTTAAGGGCTGCTTGATCTCAACCAACCACCATGCAATCAGAGGTTCAAAAACAATTTAATTTGAATTTAAAAGAAAAAATCTGTGGTCACATCGTTACCACTTATAGAGAAGGAAATTGAATGGCGTAAAGCTTACGACTTAATGCTTTAAAATGATGGAAAACAGATGACAACAAGAACGGTAAAGAGAGAAAATAAATTGGAAAACTGATCTGTAAGGGGCATAACTAGAAAATCAAACTGAGTCAAGGAAATGACCTACGGACATTAAACAAAGGGAAGAAGTATTCGACTAACTGGTATTTGGCGTAAAATCAGATAGCGTGCGCCATCTAAAAAGAGGCATTGGACGAGAGCCTAAAGAATGCAAAAATAAAAAATAAAGAAGATTGCAAAAACCACTTTGAGAGCCGCTAACTGAATGACACTAAGCTCAGAATTAAATGAACGAAATACCCAACCACACCGCGTAAAACTCCCTTGTCAATGGCCACCTCAAAGACCATTAAACAACAAAAGAACTAGATTCGAAATGGGAGTCTTCCTCCCTTGCAAGAATAGTCTAACGAAGACTGAAGGAGAATCAGACGATATGAAATTTTGTACGGGGAAGCCTGACCGAGTGACCCAAAATGAAAGAGAATTGGATTTAGCAAACTCGAAAATCGCATTTACGTCAATTGTCATCACACGCGGCCCTAAACCCCCTGTGCAGAGGCGGAAACCCCGAAAGTAAAAGCCGAGTAAAAGATGCATTCCGGCGCTTGCCGTTAAAGGGAGATTGCTCGAAATCAGAGACCTTCTTTCATGTATATTTTTTTTTAAAGAAGAATTTCCTGAATTAATGGTGGCCTCCAGAGAAATAATGGAATTATAGTTGATGCAGTATTCATACTGTAGTTGCTGCCTCAAAGATGAACCTTCTGCAGACAGTTTAAAAGCATAAGGTATTCAAATATTATCACGTATATGTCTGTTAAAATTCACTACTTTTGAATTTTCTCACCCTCTCAAGGAAAAAAAATACAACATTTCAATTTCATTTTTTAGAAAATATAGAAAGCTGCAGACAATTTAAAAGCATAAGTTGTCCAAGTATTATCACATATATGTCTGTTAAAATACACTACTTTTGAATTTTCTCACCCTCTCAAGAAAAAGAAAAAATACAATATTTCAGTTATATTTTTTAGAAAATATAGAAAGCTGTAGAATCCCCCCATCCCTCGCTTGTAAAAGCATTACAAATATCAATGCCCAGCTAGTAATGTAAAGAAACTCTCAGTCTCTCAGTTCTTCCTGTGCAAACATTCATTCTAATAGCTTCAGCTTTTGTTCTCATAAAGGATGGCTGGCCCAAAGATCTCCTCATACATTCTAGCTTTTTTTTTTTAGCTGATAGGTAAGATGGGTGAAAGAAGAATAAGGGCAGTTAGCTAGCTAACCATGTTAGGGAATAGTTTTGAAAGTTAAGTATTTGTAAGAGTAATGTAAAGTGTGGTTTAGCCACAATTTTATTTAGATAAAGGTACAATTTTTCTTACTATGGCCTTAATATTAACATATTACAAAAATGATTTTGCACTGCATTAACATAGTGAATTGTAAAGATTATATATTTTAAGTTTTATTTCTTAATAGTATAATTCTATTCAGATAAGGTTGCTATTTTTCTTATTCTAATTTTGGTTCTTTAAAACTGTTCTTCAGCAAGAAGGATACACACTGAGCCAGGAGACATTGACAGCAGACGGCTTATAGAGTCTTTCACCACTAGAACGAAATAGTTTGAATGAGTGGCTTCACTGAGCATTAAATCTCATGGTGCGCGCGCAACTTTTGCCTTCTAACCCGCTTCTCACCATTGCACTTGTCTTTACTAACATCGAAACCTTGCTAACCCTTTGTCTCCATAGCAATTTACAAAAAAAAAAAAAAAAAAAAAAAAAACCAAACCGGTACCATTACCCGCATATTTATGAGAACAAATGGGCAAGATATGTAAGATACAGACCTTGAAAATGCATGTATGTACGAACATATGTAAGATATATAAAGTACATACAGATATTAAAAATGTGTTTACATGTGTAAAATCCATTGTATATGAGTATGTAGGTTAGATATATTACCAACATACCGTAATTACTGAAAATGGCGGTAGTATGAGACAAGGTCGAGAAAGCCCTTACAATAGAGACAATACGTACGTATTGTATGTATGTATGTATGTACACCCATCAGAGCTAGATGACCTTTCTCACTTTGACCATCAACACTGGATGACTACTCTCTCTCTCTCTCTCTCTCTCTCTCTCTCTCTCTCTCTCTCTCTCTCTCTCTCTCTCTCTCTCTCCCCCTCAGCCTCTGGATGACGCAAGCATCCCCCTCCTCAAGCAGCGTTTCGTTCACCCAGCCAAGCAAGCTCCCATAATAAAAGCCACAAAGCATAAGTTGTAGAAAGAACTGATACACGGCAAACTCCCTTATCCTGGCGGGGCGAGAATGTGTCACAGGGAAAGAAATTGTTGCTAAGGAGATTGAGAGGCGAGGACTGAGGAAGGCAGGGACACGAGGCAAAGGTATAGAGGAGGGGTTGGAGGAGGGGAAGGGAAGGGGAAGAGTCTCTGGCTTGAGGAGGAGGAAAAGGAGCAGGAGAGGAGGAGAAATAGGAGTTAGGAAAGGAGGCGGAGGAGGAAGAGGAGAAGGAGTAGGAGGAGGGGAGGAGGAGAAGGAAGAGAAGGAGTAGGAGGAGGGGAGAAGGAGGAGGAGGTAAGAGAGGAGGAGGAGGAGGCAGAGGAGGTAGGAGGGGAGGAGGAGGAGGAAGAGGGAGGGGAATTGTCACTGGTTTGAGGAGGAGAAGGAGGAGTTAGAAGAGGAGGAGAAGGAGGCAGGAGAGGAGGAGAAGGAGGAGGGGGTAGAAGAAGGAGGAGGAGGAGGAGGCAGAGGAGGTAGGAGAGGAGGAGGAGGAGGCAGAGGAGGTAGGAGAGGAGGAGGAGGTAGGAGAGGAGGAGGAGGAGGTAGGAGAGGAGGAGGAGGAGGAGGAGGAAGAGGGGAGTTGTCACTGGTTTGAGGAGGAGGAGGAGAAGGAGGAGTTAGGAGAGGAGGAGGAGGTAGGAGAGGAGGAGGAGGAGTTGGGGAGGAGGAAGGAGAGGAGGAGGAGGAGGAGGTAAGAGAATGAGTGGGGATGGGATAACGGGCGAGAGAGAGGAGAGAGAGAGAGAGAGAGAGAGAGAGAGAGAGAGAGGATGTAAAAGATATCTAGGACAGTGTGAGAGATAGGATAGAATAGGAAGGGAGGAGTGAAGGAGAGGGAGGGAGGGAGGGAGGGGATTGCATAGTGAGGAGACAGGCAGGCAGGCAGGCAGGGAGGAGGCGGGGGAGGGAGGTAATATGTGAGCAGTAGAATGGATGGCGCCGAATTTCAACCCTAAAAGTATTTCCTAGTTGATACTCCGGCGCCAGTAGGGTAAATGGGTTGGCATGATGAAGGTAGGGGGTTCTAAGGAGGGTGTAGGGAGAAGAAGGAAGGAAAAGAAGACATAAAAAAAAAAGAAAAAATATGAGGAAGGAACAAGACGTCGGAAAGGCAACAAGTGGATAAGACTTAATTGGAATTATTGCAAAGGCCATTGGAGATTGCACCGGCAGACGACTGAGGAAGCATAACGTGACAAGGAAAGCAACGTCTCTAAATGGGTCAATGGGATAATAAAGCAGTGAGAAGGTGCTTGCTTGTAAACGCATGAGCAAAGCCATAACCTCTGTATGTGCATGTGTATGGCGTCTTTGCACATTCATATTGAATGTAAGCAAAAATACCTTTAAACTGTATGAGCTTATTTAGCATTTTTGTTTATAAATATATGCATTTATTTTTCTCATTTATTAACAATCTTCAGTGTATAATATTTACATTATTTTCATATTTTCCTAATTACAACAATAACCTTAATAACAAAAAATTCTATCAAATTCTACAAATTACTTTCATATTCCGTAACAACATTTTTTTTTTTAGTTAGATTTTCAATGTACTTACTTGCAAAATTTCAAACAAATGTATGCATTTATTCGTGTTTAAAATGTCCACACATGCGGACGAGCGTGTCTGTAAATAGTGAAAGAGATTTTCATTCGGTGTAAACAAAACAAAATATGAACCTAAATGTGATTTACATTTACAGTAAATGACTTCGCTCCCAGTTGAAACAATGGAAAAATGCAAGAGGGAAACAAAGGCTAAATGATCTACCTGTTCAGTGTTAAAAGAATACCTGGAATCCTAATTGATTGTCGGCTTTTTGTGCCACTGACAAGACTTAGATTTTATCCGACCTAAAATTCCATTGAACAAAACCATTTAATCAAAATGAAAACATTTAGCTGCTTTTCGTCGAATTCATTGTAAACAAAACACGAACACTTGATTCTTTACGCTTTCTAATCCTCAACATTTCTTAATTTTTCTTAATTCTTTAACGAGAGAGAGAGAGAGAGAGAGAGAGAGAGAGAGAGAGAGAGAGAGAGAGAGAGAGAAGTGGTTTTATGCATTTATCAAATATATTTTTTCATATATTTACATTTACATACTATAGAGAAGAAGAGGGATGTATAAAGAAAGAGATTATTTAAATACGGAAGGGTGCCATGCTGAGAGAGAGAGAGAGAGAGAGAGAGAGAGAGATAGAGAGAGAGAGATTATGTATATATGAAATATTTTTTTATATACTTATATTTATCTACTATATAGAAGAAGAGAGGTGTATATAGAAAGATTGTTTAAATACAGAAAGATATACAGAGAGAGAGAGAGAGAGAGAGAGAGAGAGAGAGAGAGAAATTATGCCTATATAAATGTCTAAAGAGGGAAATTTTTCAAATACGGAAGTGTCTCATAATATACATTTTCATGCAGAGAGAGAGAGAGAGAGAATATATAAATTAACGAAATCTTTACAGAAATATGGAGAAACAGTAGTGTCTTGATAGCGTTGCAAACTTCTTTCACACTGAGCAAATGTAAAATATTTCCCGTCTCAATCATAGCGGAAAATCTGAAATTCCCAGTTTGTAAACCACTATTATATGCCGTGGATACCTTTTGTATTTGGGTGGATCTGTGTTTTACTTTAACACAAGCAAATCTGTAGCCAGATTTAGGGATTCTACAGTAAAATGTAAATAAGTTATAACTCGAGTTAAACTGTAAAGCAAAGATGAATTCCGATGCCAAAATTTTTAAATCCTTGATATATCATATATATATATATATATATATATATATATATATATATATATATATATATATATACAGTAAATATATAGATGTGTGTGTATTTATATATATGTATTTATATATATAAACATATATGTGTGTATATATATATATATATATATATATATATATATATATATATATATATATATATATATATACTGTATATATATATGCATATATATACAAAAGAGAGAGAGAGAGAGAGAAGCTCGGAAAATTGAATTCTACAGGGACACACTTTCCCCCTCTCTAACTAAATACAGTGCCTGCGTAGCATCATAAAAAACAGTTATAAAGGGGAAGGCCTTTTTTCAATGATTACGTAACAATTTTGTTGTGTGTAACTGACAGCACCCGTTGGTTTTCATCGACGTGTTTCTCTGGTTTTCTGGTCGTCCATGCCAATGTTTTGCTTTCGTGCTGTTCTTCCTTTTGGTGGATGTAGAAAAAATTGAGATTTTTAAATTCCAGCAAATATATTGTCATTTAGGGTCTACCAGTGTTAAGTGAAATGACCAGAAACTTCTCACTGAAAAGGAAGACAAAAAGAGAGGCAGAAATTGAAAATACAATAAAAAAAGTAAAAAATTTTCCGAAGTTTCTTAGGCGCAATCGAGTTTTCTGTATAGCGTATAATGCTATACGAACTATCAGTTACAATCACGCAACGCTCAGTTACTCCTCAGATGATGTCGAGGAAAGCGCACGATCCACGACTAACTTTAACCTTAAATAAAATTAAAACTACTGAGGCTAGAGGGTTGCAATTTGGTATCTTTGATGATTGGAGGGTGGATGATCAATATACAAATTTGCAGCCCTCTAGCCTCAGTAGTTTTTTAGATCTGAGGGCGGACAGACAAAGCCGTCACAGTAGTTTTCTTTTACAGAAAACTAAAAAGACGAATGACTGATATAAATATTCTAAAACATCAATAAGTTCCAATGTAAAGTCAGTTAACCGCAGGCAGCCGTCCTTAGAGTTTAGCAAGACGAATGTACTTTAGGTAGTTGAAATCTTTTGTAGTAAATCTAATTCTTTTATGCATAAGGTCGCAATGCTTTCGCCCTCAACGTTTTTATAGAAACGGTGATTCCTCTTTCGTGAGGTTATTGTCCTCTGCCATGATGGAAAACGTTGCTTCAGCTGATCTCGGAAATGTAAGCTTTGAAAGTGGACATCCAGCGCAAATGATTCGTAATTTGCACCAAAAGATAAAACGCAGATTGCACGTTATTAATGCATATCTCCTGACGTTAAAGTAAACCTTTTTTTTTATATATAGATAGTCAACACTTTCGTTATTTAAATTTTTTTTTCGCTCGTTGTCCTTTAAAACCTTCTTGTTCCTGCATATCATTTACTCTTCTGCTAATGACAGTTTTGATTAGATTAAACTCTGTTCAACACCTGTGAGGTGTACAGGCATAAGCGTGGTGGAAGAGGAAGGTCTTAACAGAATGATTTTGATCGTACCTCAGCAGCAAGATTGCGACAGAGTTCCCAAAGTTCTAACAAGACAGACTGAAGAAGAGGCTTTCCCATATCGCATCATATTTAATCAAAGCGTAGCTATGTAACGTATTATCTCTCCCCCCCCCCCACCCCACTTGCATCCCCATCCTGAATTGTTTCGCTTCCTTGAGCTACGCGACTTATGTCATAGTCTTCTCCTAGAGGCCATTCTTCCTGATTGATTACCGTCTTCCACCTAAGGTTTTTATCCAACGGTTTTTTTCTTATCCTACTTCGAAGTCATTGCCCCCTGGCGTCTCAAGTTTTCTCATACGCCAAGCGATCTAGTCAAGAAAGCAGATTCCCCTTCCTTCTCCCTCTTCAGTCAAAACAAATTTATTCTAGTTAATTTAACTAAGATTCGAGAGTAATGATGCATCTACCAGTACTGCAATGCCGTCTTGTTTACTACAATTGACTACGAAGATCAGCGTGGTGACGGGAGAGAAAGGCGTAACCAGATGCCAGTCTTGCAGCGGAAGGAAGCTCTTACTCTCCGAGACCAGAAGGTCGAAGCTTGGTGACTCGGGCAATGCGGTGTTCCTTCCCCCGAAAATATCGGCCGGTTATTAAAAATTCTTTTTGTTAATGAGAGCACAAAGGGCTTCCTCATTTACACCTTAACGTCGGGGCTGAAGAAGAAGGAGAAGGAGAGAAGTTCTTCTCTTTCTTCTCCAGCTCCTTCTTTCTCCCCTCGCAGGAGATATAATCAAGGATGTGGAACAAACAGACAGTTCCAACCGGCGCTTGTTTCCTGAGTGGCTGAACTGCATATGGGCTGCCATCAAGTTAGGTCGGGGAAAGAGGATTGTGTCTGCTTAGCACTTACGTTATGGGGGTCGACGCTCCCTCGCCCTTTTCCTCGGCTTTGTATGGTGTTGTGCTCGCGAGACAGTCTGCTTGGGTGCATGTGTGTGTAAGTAATATAGATGTTTCTCTATTCTTTAAGGGTGAGTGGCTCGCTATTTTCCTACGTGATCCGATTGATTTTTATGGATCTTTCCTAGACAGTGACCCCCAAGGGTTTTCGGTGGTCATTATCTAGGACTAATATTTCTTGGGAGACATTATCTTTATGATATTTACAGCCTTTTGTTTATGTTTTTACGGTAATCCCCAACGGACTTTTACTAAATACGCCGCTAAGGTGGATACATACCGGGTTAAAACCCTTGGGGGTCACTATCTAGAAAAGATTCATTTTTGTTATTAACGCTTTTTATTTATTATGTTAACATTGAGCCGTTTCTCTTTTTACACAGGGTGGCTCCTGAAAAAAAAAAAAAAAATGCAACCGTCACCACACATTCATACTTTAACTGCTAAGTCATGGAAGCACCCCTTGCGCAGAAAACTTCCAAAACAGTAGCAGATTTTTACACTTAATCGGAAAGCTCATCTACACGTATCACATACACACAATCCATTCGCCTCCAATTTGCAGCAGTCTTGCCCTATCCGGATTGTAAGACTTTTCCTTTCCTGGATCTATTTGCTTTTCATTTGCATTTACCATTCACACTGTATTCACATAAAGGAAAGTTGGCTCAACAACCCCTTAATACTTTCCTACCATTACTTCTATAAACGCTCCCAGTCTTTTCCCAATATTTTGTATACCTTGCTAACCTTCTTTCATCATTTATTCTTTGGTGGCTAGCTGGTTTGAATGCGGATCCACTGATTTTGCTTAGCCAACAGAGACCTAACCAATTCTCTCGTCCCACATTTATCCGTCATATTTACTCCCAAATACCTGCATGATTCAACGTTGTCATTTTTTTCACAATCGGTGTTGACATTATTGCTTCTTTTTCTCGGTTTCCATTTTGCCTGAACCATACTCTTGCTCACATTTAGTCACTGCTTTCTTGCAAAGATTTTCAAAATCTTGAATATTTTAATAAATTATTGCACGTCTGTAGGCTAATGTTTCACTAGCCATTTCTATGACAACTACAGGCAACATGCACATTGTTGACCCATGAATATTTTCCTGAAAACAAAAGCAACTATTGTGAGGAAGTAAGTGTAAAGGTTAGTCTGCCCTGTTCATATGCTTAAATATGTACATTCACCGAATTAACTAGTACAAGTGATATCTGTACGCATCACGTCAAATCACTTTCATCATTCATTTCGGTTCCGTTTGTATAGCCAATTCACGATCATAAATAAATTAATCTCCTGGCCTATTTATCCATACACTGTTTACTATGAAAACGGTCGTGTTATAATTTCTCTTAGATAACATCCAACCTATGAACGGAAGTCAGGCACATGTCGCGCCTTCCGAAACTGAAATTAATTAACTAGCGTTATCGTTAACAACGGAGATCCCTCTTAGATATACTTAGACGGAGGCTCTGTCGCGACTGAAAAGGAATTGAAGCCCGTAGAGGAAGCGAGGTTACGAAGGAAAATTAGATGTTAAGTTAGACGTTAAGAGGACATAAACTAGGTAACGTGAGTGGGAAAATGGGGCGAAACGCGAGGGAGTGAAACATGATGTCGATGGAGATAGATGGAGAATTATCAGCAGAATGGTTCCAGCCCTCCTGGAGTGAGGGATTACCTCGTCGAGGTCTCCCATTGAATAAAAAGACTGCAGAGAGAGAGAGAGAGAGAGAGAGAGGGTGAGTGTGGGCATTGGAGGGGAGGGCAAACATTCCCTTGAATTATGTATAGGTTTGATAATAGTTATATGTGTTTTTATGATGATCTAGCACACTATTACATTACAGTATGTTAATTACGAATTATACATTTTTTTTATTAAAATGGTAAAAAGAAAAGCATTCCTGTAAGTCTATACATATAAATAATTTTAGTTTTCCCTTTGTTTTTAAAGAGCAAGTTGAGTGAAAATGTAATTGCAAGTTATGGAAAATACAGATTTTGTGGATATATATATATATATATATATATATATATATATATATATATATATATATATATATATATATATATATATATATATATATATATATATATATTAGCAAACTTCTTCCCTGTCTGGCTAGTACAGTTAGCCTCGTATTTTCGGGGACCAGCGTTCGCTCCTCGTCAATGGGCGAATAGTGAGACTGTCTGCTAGATGGTTACTGCTATGAGTGATGACATGTTGGGGGGTTGGGGTTACCCGGCTGACATCCGCCCGAGAGGCAACAGCCTGTGGAAGGACTGAAACCAACAACTTTAACTTTAACTTTAACTTTAACTTTAATGGGTGGCTCCAGAGAAAACCAAAACAGCAAATGCTGCAACAATCATCCTTTAATTTCTTTTAGCAATACTGAACCCTTTGTACAGAAAGCTTACCCATCAACACCTTCGTATCAGCAGCATGTACACTTGCCTACGTACACTGTGACACTCACCTCTGTTCCTCATATATGCATGCGGCTTCTGAGACCCCTTTGCTCCAAAACTTTTCCCACTCAACCCAGTTTATATTTTCTTGCCTCCCACGTCATCACTTCCACTTTTTACTTACGTTTTAATGGCCAAATGTCCTCCGTTCTTTCCCCATGACCAAACCACGTAAAACATCGATCTAGCTTTTCACCTATGCTAACCTGTAATGCATTTTCAGTCACAAAGGTCAGAATTTAGGGGCAGCATAAGTCAAGCGCACACATGCATACGCGCACACACACATCCATCTCTCTCTCTCTCTCTGTACTGTATATATATATATATATATATATATATTTGTTGTTATATTCCTTTTTATTCATTCGTTATCTCATTCCTGCTGTTTGTAAGCTATGCAGTGAAAACTTGTTTAGTAGGTGAATAGCACTTTAAGCTAGCTCTTTCAGTTTAATAATAATAATAATAATAATAGTTTTATGTATTCAATTATTCTCGTCACTGAAAAGGAACCCTTGAGACAGTGAAAGTATTAGATTTCTTATGAACTATCATTTCGTATTTTTCAATTTTTGGGGGCCGTTTCATCATTGTTTCTATTCTTCTTGATTGATAAGAACAAAAATAGAGTCGGTATGGAAAATTCAGTTTTCGGAGTCAGAGTAAACAAAAGTCCATTCTAACCAACAGTTTTTGAGATGAGCTCTCCGAAGTTATTTGTTAATCCGAATGAAGTCTGATGGAAACAAACACAGCGGTGTTTTTTCATGATTGCATATGCAATCTACGGCTCTTGCAAATATGGCAATAAATGCGCCGAAATACCTAGAAAAATAAATATGGAAATAGATCGTTAGGTCGACAATGTAGAGGACGTTCTTATTTTAACTTGTCAGTCAATAAACTGTGATATTTGCTGTGCTGTAAATAACATTATTGACGTTATTCTTTGTAAGTTGATTGATAATATTGTTGAAAAAATAAGTAAGTGTTACTTTATTCAGTCTCCAACCATGGCATAATGATTTACGAATATATGGGGCTTTTGTAACCTGACTGATGATACTGTTGAAGGAATAAATACTTTATTCAGTTTCACTTATGACTTTGTAATCATTTACGAATATACTGGCAAGAAATCCCTTGTGGGATCAGTTAGTACCTTCGATCAAAAAGAGATAAGGAAAAGAGAAAAAGGGGAAACTGTTTTGTTAGTCACTTAAAGAAAGCCCTAAGCCTTCAATTTCTTTCTCTGCTGTCTTATATCTTGAACCTCTTATCGCCCCTTTTTGTTCCTTGAGTTGTACAGTTAGTTAACATCGCAGTTTTTCACTCCAGGTTTATAATGTTCTGATTTTTTTTTTTCATTTTTTTATTTCTAATTATTGCTTGCGCTGAAAGGAAAGAACTTTCCCTGAATTCAAAAGAAAATATGTGGTCCTTACGTGTAATCTAATGGTGGTCGTTTTGTTGATAGAAATGCCATTTTCAAGGAAAAGTGTCCAATTCTTATGAGATCTTTCTCTTCCAAAACAGAAACAGAGAGAGAGAGAGAGAGAGAGAGAGAGAGAGAGAGAGGGGAGAAATAATGAATCTGTGCAATCTTCAGATTGCCTCTGCATTGTAATCCACAGGGTCGATGTCGACGGAGATTATGTAACGCGTTTGTTAAACTGTTTCGTCTGTAACCTGTTATGTATATGACCTCAACTGATCTCTAACAGCGAGACAAGAAACCATGTAATTAACAACCACTTGTATTGTTCTCATTGTTCGAAAAATGAGTTTCTCTTCATTACTGTTCTTGGTGTTCATTAACGGTCATGATGATGATGATGATGATGATTAATTATTATTATTATTATTATTATTATTATTATTATTATTATTATTATTATTATTATTATTATTATTATTCAGAGAACAAGCCTGTAAGTGCTATTGACTTGAAATTCAACCTCCTAAGAATATGGTGTTCATTTGAGAGAAATTACTGAAGATACTTTAGGTAATACAAGGAAGTAATGCATTGCATCTTAATTGGACTTTTGAGGTTCTAATTGCACAACGTCCTCTGGGAAACTTCCTCAGCCCAACGGTGTGAGGAAAAGAAGACCTCTGGAACTAAGAAGCTCTACAGCGTGGCACATTTACTGTATATTGGTGCTGCTGTTCAGCAAATGTGGTCTCTCCCGGCAGGAAAATTCCTTGTTAAAGTACAACTGATGAAAATTTGACAAACAAGAGACCATCCGTCGATGGACCAAGTCATGACTGCTAAAGGAGCTAAATCTCTGGCAGAAGCAGACATCCACACTGAAGAACCGTATTCCATCTATTTATCTATTTTTTTTTTTTTTTTTTGATAAGTGGTATCTCATCTTTCTGTATTTCCCTTTACTTTCTCTTACTTCTTCCTAATGAACACCATATTCTTTGGAATCTTGAATTTCAGATCAATGGCCCCTGCACGCTTGGTCCATATGAATGGGTTTCATCTACTGAATAATAATAATAATAATAATAATAATAATAATAATAATAATAATAATAATAATAATAATAATTCCAGTAAAGGAGGGACAAATAATTTAGAACAGGTAGTCTTGATTTTATCAGTTATGAATATATGATGGCATACGTATAATACCTAACTAACGTGTGGCATTTGCTAACAATTTCATTAGAGGTTTCTCAAAAGTAAGATGTGAGTCAAAAGATACACCAAGTATAGTCAAAGCTTCAGAATCGTTTAGCAGGGTCACATCAGCATGAAAATCCCATATACTGTATGGGAAATACTACTATGGAAAATACTATATGGTCCAATCCCAATATTCTACCTGGTTACTTTGAGAGCTCGGTGAGCCCCCTTTTAGTTTTCCGTAAAAGAACACTATTGTGACGGCTTTGTCCGTCCGTCCGCACTTTTCTGTCCGCCCTCAGATCTTAAAAACTACTGAGGCTTGAAGGCTGCAATTTGGTGCGTTGATCATCCACCCTCTAATCATCAAACATACCAAATTGCAACCCTCTAACTTCAGTAGTTTTTATTTTATTTAAGGCTAAAGTTAGCCATAACCGTACTTCTGGCAGCATCATAGGTATCAACAGCACAGGCCACCACAGGACCGTGGTTGGTTGAGTTTCATGGGCTGCGGCTGTACAGAAAACTCGACTGCGCCGAAGAAACTTCGGTGTATTTTTTATTTGTTTATAAATTACACAAAATTCTTAATTAATTATGTTCTAAAGAATAATGTTGGACATTGAGAAGGTTATAACAACATCTATGCCTGTGATATGGCAAGTTCAGTTAATCCTGTTGGGTACTGAATACCCTGGCTATTAAATTATTCATTCTGAGAGTAATTAGGTTGAGAAATCATATTTACATATCGTAAACCCCATTACCTAAAGACTCTCTCTCTCTCTCTCTCTCTCTCTCTCTCTCTCTCTCTCTCTCTCTCTCTCTCTCAAGCAAAATCGTGCTTTTTAAGCACTTTCCTGATGTAGCAATTGCTTTGAGTGCCCTTGCCCGTGCGAAATGTGGTCGGTTGTGCTCTAGAGAGGCATCCCAAGAACCTAATAACCAGAGAACAATTATTACAGACTCTTTCGTATTTTAATCAACTGTAATGTTTCTCACAAAGATGTTTTAATCTCCTGTAATGTTTCTCAGAGAACTAAGCGCATTTCCAGATGCCCTTTTTTTTCTTTTTTTTCCCTCGAAGCGTTTTTTGTTGTTTCTCAAAAGACCTCCTCAGCCTCTTTACACCGAGAATTTCTGACCTTTAGGAAAGAGTCAAGACGAAACAAAGAGAAAAAACGAAGAGACTGAGATGGAAAAGAGGTCAAGGAAAAAGTGTAAGGGGGAAGAGATGAGGCAGGAGTTAGCGAGCCATTAAGATTATTGAGTGATTTGGTAAAGTGATCGCCTGGCACATGCTACGAAACAAAAGAGAGAGAGAGAGAGAGAGAGAGAGAGAGAGATTGAGGGAGAGAAAGAGAGAGAGAAAGAGGAGAGAGAGAGAGAGAGAGAGAGAGAGAGAGAGAGAGAGAGAGAGAGAGAGAGAGAGATTGAGGGATAGAGAGAGAGAGAGTTCATCCATGGAATATGTCAACCAGTACAAATTATAGAATGAATATTGACCTTGAACAGACATTGATATAGGACAAATAATATATTCTCAATCATCACTGATCATGGAAAGATGTTAATATAGAACATGTAATGTTTTCTGTTAACTTTCTAATCAGCAGTAACTTAGAAAGCCCATGAGAATTCTGAAATGAAGTTTCTATCTCGCCCACACTGGTACAAAACTCTCATTTTACCTAAAAAAAACTTGCACGGGCAATGATCAGGCATAAAAATGGAATTTATTCATAAGTTTAGAAGATATAAGGAACCAAATGCTGATGGGCTGTCAATCCAGGTCTGGAGAACTGAATGAAATTCATATGGTCATTACCGCTAAAGGGCTTAGCGACTCAGGTCAGCATCATTATGGCTTAATTGAAGGCAAAGAATATGTTTCTCATCTTCTCCTTTTTCTCCTTCCCGACCAATCTTTTCTCACGATATTCCTTGATGACCATTTACTCCTATACTTGCTTCTCTCTCTCTCTCTCTCTCTCTGTTAGGGAATCTAGAGGCGTTATGGAAACCTGTCCGCTATAGCTTTCTGATTATCAAAGCTGTATAAGTCGAAGTCATCCCTGTCGAAGGATGCAGAGTTTGTACTTAACTAAGATACTATTGACTGAACTGACTTCGGGATGATAAAAGTAACTGATACTTCTTTTTGGATACGTTATTACTAACCTCTGACATACACTCCATATAAAACGCCGTTTGAATACTAGGCCACGGCGTAATAAACCACACATTAACGTGGCAACGAGCGCTTTTCAATTAAAAGTACATAATTCATGTGGTCACAGGTGTGGTGTCCATTCTCGTGCGTATTCATACCTATGTCCTGAATCCGTCTGAACAACGACGCAGTTCCAGAAGATATACAGCAATTAATGCCCTTACCTTTGTCATTCATAACCGTTATTGAAACCCAAACAAGTTTCGCCTGTGACCTTTCTCTTCCTCACTCTTACAACATAAGCATGAGAATAGAAATCACTCTCGCTATTTCGGGGGGCTTGTTTTATGATATGCTCTCTCTCTCTCTCTCTCTCTCTCTCTCTCTCTCTCTCTCTCTCTCTCCATCAGCATGGATTCAATTACGGAAGCACCTGTCTACGTCACCACAGGCTATCTTTAGTTCTGTGATATACGTCACAGCAACAGCAAAATTCTTTCAAATCCCCTGTAGGTGTTCTATACTTAGTTTCTCTCTCTCTCTCTCTCTCTCTCTCTCTCTCTCTCTCTCTCTCTCTCTCTCTCTCTCTCTCTCTCAACTGAAAAGACCTGTGTACTGTTACTGATAGGAACACAGTTCGATCACCGACCTGGGAACAGCATAAGCGCGATGTAGAAAATGCAACTAATTCTCTGCTAACTCGAGCTGTTCTTCGTGTTCGTGGTCGTCCGTCGACTGTTGTGGGTAGCAGCTGAGGTGCAGAGAGAGAGAGAGAGAGAGAATAGGAAGGTCTCACAGAGATAATCTTCATAGTCACCAGGTTGAAACCACTTGTAAGATATTCTCTCTCTCTCTCTCTCTCTCTCTCTCTCTCTCTCTCTCTCTCTCTCTCTCTCTCTCTCTCTCTCTCTCTCTCAAGCACTCTGTAACGCAATGTTTCCACTTCCTTTTTAGTTATAGTCACTCTGTTTCCTTGCAATTGTGTAAGGTAAGATGCTTATAATCATGGCCAGCCAAATTCTTTGGAAAAAATGTAATTTAAATTTGAACGACTGAAAAGGAAACCTATAGATATGTTTGAGAAATACATAATATCACTGAAGCATCGAATTTAAAATTTATTAAGAGCCCTCTACCACATAATTCTCTTTTTCACACTGGAGCGAGATTGAGGGAATATATCAATATT
>NC_089768.1:21710000-21715000 GCF_040412425.1 Macrobrachium rosenbergii | reverse complement strand
TCTCTCTCTCTCTCTCTCTCTCTCTCTCTCTCTCTCTCTCTCTCTCGGCGGCGCAAATAGAAAAGTACAGTTGTGTCTTTAGGCAATGAATGCTCTCTCTCTCTCTCTCTCTCTCTCTCTCTCTCTCTCTCTCTCTCTCTCTCTCTCTCTCTCTCTCTCCGGTTGAAGAAACTAACATTATAGTTATATAGATCTCTAATAGAAGACCCCCATTCTCTCTCTCTCTCTCTCTCTCTCTCTCTCTCTCTCTCTCTCTCTCTCTCTCTCTCTCTCTCTGCTGCGCAAATAGAAAAGCATAGAGGTGTCTTTAGGAAATGGATTCTCTCTCCCTCTCTCTCTCTCTCTCTCTCTCTCTCTCTCTCTCTCTCTCAAATAGCAAAAAGAAAAGCATAGAGGTGTCTTTAGGAAATGGATTCTCTCTCTCTCTCTCTCTCTCTCTCTCTCTCTCTCTCTCTCTCTCTCTCTCTCTCTCTCGTTGAAGAAACTAACAGTTTAGTTATGTAGATCTATAAATGAAGGCCCCTGCTCTCTCTCTCTCTCTCTCTCTCTCTCTCTCTCTCTCTCTCTCTCTCTCTCTCTCTCTCTCTCAGATATACACACACACACATGCTCACACAAACACGCACACACACACACGTGCGTGCGCACACGTTTAGAAAAGGCGCATCATTTAAAAAAATATTAGCAAAATGAGACAAGAGATGGAACCGTTTCTTTAAAAAACATAGAAAATAAAAGATATTATAGGACCTCAGGAAAACAAAGGATGGGAGAGATTTCCGCAGTTCAGTGATAATTGGGACGAAAGTCACTCAGTTGGGCGGTAAAAGGATAGCTGTCATTTGCAGAATACGTGAAATAACTTGAATTGATTATTTCATTTTACTGCTTACTCTGAACTGGTAATCAAAATATATGATGACAATATATAAGGGTATTTTAACTGGAGTAAATTTTAGATGTTTCATTACTATGTGAATCTCTGACAGACAGTAATGAGGTCTCAGCATCTACATTAATTATGTTTGTAATTCGTCATATAACCGAATACCTATTTATATTAAATACAATAAAGTTTATTGTTAGTATCTCTTTTATTGGGTGATCATTCATATACAGTAGTCACTGAATTTGGACATCGGAAAATTATCATGAGGAATTTCTAATACTCAGCTGTTTGTAATTATTTTTTGTAATCTCATTTCCATTTCCCGTTGTTTGCATAACCAAACTTTACAGGATAAATCACTTTGCAGGAAAACCTGCAGCGCTTTTCAATCATTCTTCCATTCCGTGCGAGAGAAAAAGACGAATGCCTAAGTTACAGAAATCACATTAAGTCGAGAGGGATTCCATTAAAGAGACCGATTGATACAAATCGTTTTCATTTGTTGAAATGACTGCTATGAACTAATTTGCTGTTTGGAAACTGGGCTAAGGGGTTGAACGAAGGGGCCGTTTGAAGGTTCTCTCTCTCTCTCTCTCTCTCTCTCTCTCTCTCTCTCTCTCTCTCTCTCTGCTACACTAACCCTAATCGGGCCTCTCCGACGCCAGGATGGATTATCCGCGATTCAACATGATGCGCCAAAAGTGTCAGACAGGCAGGTAGGGAAGGGGTGGCTCCCCCATCGAGTCAGATCAAATTCTGACGCGGAGCTACACTATTATTAACCGCTTTCGGAAGGAAAAACAAAGGGGAAAAGGTAAAACGAATAACTATAAGACTGTTTTAGCTAAGTGTATTTTCTTTCTACTTCGGTGACGAGGCCCTTTCTCCCGTTGACCATCGGGAAGCGACACACTTTAGGCCGTAAAGATCAGTCCCCGTGAACTCCTGAAGACCAATTACCTGCCAAGGGACACAAGAACTCATTCCAGAGCCCTGTCCCCTTAACCCACGCCCCTCCCGCCCCGCCGTCAGCCCCCTGACACCCTAACAGAACGCCCACCCACCCACCCATCCAAGAGAAGGCAACGAGACCACACAGGCCTGCCATCTTTCGCGGTTCTTCCTCACCATACCCGGCCATTAACGTTCGTGCTCCTCTCAGCGACATTCTTGGAAGTCCAACGCTGAAAACTTTTGCATCAATCGTTTCCTCCTTATTCTGTCGATGTTTTTGTTTATTTCCTCATTTCTGCTTTTCATCTAATCTTCAGCGAGGGGATTTAAGTGACGTGAGCCTAGGAAAGCGCGGTGGAAGGTAATTACGGTGGAATTAAAGAAAGATGTAACAGTCTTAGATGGTATGTATAATGGGTTTTGATCCCCGTATTTCTAGGGGAAGTTAGGTGATGGAGAACAAATGCTTTGTAGAGTATAATTTCTTTCACTGGTTATCCCTATAATCATGATACTTTAGGTTAATGTTTCTTCTGAGAATGTGCAAGGACTTAAGGGTTAGTTTTCCAGGTACAACTTTTTCTTGGGAAACTAGATTACCTATAGAGTACAACGTAAATCATTAATTATTTATGTGATCTGGATTACTCGATAATGAATTATACTCGGAATAAACTCAAGAATTTCGGCACTATTAGCTTTTCCCTAGGTCTAAAAGAAGCTCAATCTAAATCATTTTATTCCCAAGGCCTTCAATACTTTTCAGTGATGCGCAGGGGACGACCTTCGTAAAAAAAAAAAAAATAATAACTTTCACAACCAGATTTATGATCGTAAGATCTTCCAAAAGAAAGGAAAAGGAGAGAGAGAGAGAGAGAGAGAGAGAGAGAGAGAGAGAGAGAGAGAGAGAGAGAGCGCAATGCATTAATTTTCTAAATGCATCAGCATCATAAAGAAGTTCAATCTTCATAAATGGAGTCGCATGAAGAGGAATTTCATTATGAATGCATTAACGTATGAATCTGCCGGTTTTCGAAATGGTTTTTTGTTTCCACGGCTTCGTTCATCAGTCCATTATGATGATTTGCTTAAGTCAACAGCATGATTGCGTCTCGTCACTGTTTCTCTGGTAAGGATTCCGATGCGGTCTCTTTGAAAATTTCTAGTTCTTCATTGGAAGTGGTGGGTAGAGCTTTCGGCTAGCACGCTGTTGGCCCAGCGTTCGACTCTCCGAGCGGCCAATGAAGAATTAGAGGAATTTATTTCTGGTGATAGAAATTTATTTCTCGTCATAATGTAGTTCGAATTCCACAATAAGCTGAAGGTCCCGTTGCTAGGTAACCAGTTGGTTCTTAGCCACGTAAAATAAATCTAATCCTTCGGGCCAGCTCTAGGAGAGCTGTTAACCAGCTCAGTGGTCTGGGAAAACTAAGGTATACTTAGCTTAACTTTTCGAAAGTCTCTGTCTCTTATGGCCCGTTGCTGGGTTCTTTCTTAAACTTGTTAATATTTTATCAAGTGATAAAAGGGTGGTTGGGTTTCTTAGTTCAGAGACCTTAAACCTAAATCCTGAATGGCAATACATTGCAATAAGCTGAATCAAACCCCATTATAAAGTTAAGGTAACTCATCTTCATTTCAGCTATGCCAGAGAACTTTAAATCAGCCTATCAATCAATCGATTAATCAGTTATTGTTAGACTGATTTAAGGTTTTCTGACGTTGCTGAAATGAAGAAAAATCCACCTTAGTTTTTAATATGGGTTTGATCTAGCTAATTGCCATTCAGCATTTAGGTTTAAATTTTACAACCTGTGATACCCAAGCCTTAATTAAATTGATGAAAAAGGGTAATAAACGTAAGAAAGGGCTCGGTAATGTCAAAATGACATGCAGGAAAATACATAAAAAAAATAATCCTCAAACATATGGATACGAAATGCAAAAATTCCTGAAAGGACCAGGCAACATCAAAGAGGGCATATGGGGTCATTGCCTTTTCAGCTGTAATCAGATTACCCGCGATGATTACCCTCCTTTTGCTCTTGATTAACACGGCATTTCTTGTCCATTTCATCTATGAATATTGCAGAGCAAAAGCTCTTTACTCCTCTCATTTCGATTAATGCGTCCAAGCCAACGCAACTAACTGCGAGCTAATCCCTCCACCGGTAGCCTTTTTAAAGCAACGTCTTAGCTTTTAGTCTGAACAAGTGCAGCCATTTTATAATTGAGCGCATAGCTTTGCATATTAATTGGTCCATCCCACCCTCACTGTTAGCCCTGAAGCTTTGATATTCAGCAAATGTCTATGACCTCTCTGCTGAGCTAATGCTTCTTTAACCTTCTCAGACCTTTTAAATAAAAAACGGTAAGTCTAATGAACTGCTTAAATCAAGAGCACTTTCTTTCGTAAGAGTTTTGTAAACGATCTTAGCTGCTTATGTACACATGCATTGGCAAACAGGTGCAATGTTATGTACATACATATCATGTTTAGTGGCACGATAGTTCAGTCGAAAACCTTCCGTAAATTTAAAACTTGTTTCATTCTTGAGGGTAAAACGAAATCGTCATTCGACAAAGCTTTTCAAAGAAAGCTATTTGAACAATTCTTTTGCGAAACGTTATTTGAAACATTCATCCGCTCACGAATACGTTCTTTTATTTATAGCGTACCTATTTTCATATGAGGGGAGATGTATAGACGGACAGATAACGACATTTTCACGTTGCCAATATAACTCGCTTTCTCTAGCCAATACCTCACCGTTACGGGCTGTCAGATATACTAGCTTTGAAAGCAGACCCAGGGACCCCAAGCAAAAAGTCGAGATTGAAAGCTTGCAGATTATCGCGAGAGTTCGGCTGAAGTTCTCAAGATTGTTGCAGAAAGAAGGGGTGGTTGGGTACAAGAGAAAAAGGTTTAAGTCAAGAGAACCTTGTGCTGTAACTAAGTGGGAACTGTTCTCAAAAGCAAAAGACGAGATTGAAAGCTTGCAGATTATCGCGAGAGTTCGACTGAAGTTCTCAAGATTGTGGCAGAAAGAGAGGGTGGTTGGGTACAAGAGAAAAAGGTTTAAGTCAAGAGAACCTTGGGTTGTAACTAAGTGGGAACTGTTCTCGAAAGCAAAAGAAGAGAAAGGTCGAAAACATT
>NC_089768.1:21690000-21705000 GCF_040412425.1 Macrobrachium rosenbergii | reverse complement strand
TGGAAGTGACGTTATTGTAATTCTCTCTCTCTCTCTCTCTCTCTCTCTCTCTCTCTCTCTCTCTCTCTCTCTCTCTCTCCGAGATTGGAAGTAATTCTCACTCTCTCTTTCTCTCAAAAAAAAAAATTCTCTCTAATTCTCTCTCTCTCTCTCTCAAAAAAAAAAAAAAAAAAAAAAAAAAAAAAATAAATAAAAACTGGCACGTGCGACACGTTTTCAACCCCGAAACCATAAATACGCATTATAGAGTGACACGCTTCACAGCATTATAACCGTCTCCACGTTATGAGAGACACGGCGAGAGGATTTGGGAGGAAAATAATATTTGTCCACGTCGTCCGCATAGAAAGAGAGGAAAATGGACGGCAGACAACTGAGCTTTTTAACGTTCCCTGACAATAAAAGAAATACGCAGCAAAAGAGACGATAATCCTCGACGGGTAATGTTCGTGGTTTGGGTCTAACCATTCGAAAGGTTTGGGGCGTTCTATAACTCAAAACTTTAATTCTTGGTTCTGTTTTGTGATTTGTGGTGGTTCTGGTAAAACGGGACTGCATGGACGATGCGGGAAAAATAACGCTTTCCAATCGACATTTCGTCTCTTCCTTCTTTAGGGAAAATTCGTGAAAATAAATTGCCTGCGTTCTGTTTTGCCTTGATGTTGGAAATCTATGTTCTAAACCAGTGGTTCTTAACCTGGGGGCGTCAGCAATTTGCAAGGGGGGAGCGAGCCTACGGAAAAATAAAAATTCTCTAATTAAACAAGAGTCACTAAGAAGCAGTGTCAAGTATCTCACTAATTTATTCCCAAAGAATAAAAACTTCACATTTCATTTTCTCATTTTCATTGTATCCTTTCATTCTTCAGTTTTAATCTATATTGTTTATTAATAGCGAAAGCATAAATAATCATTGGTTTACTAATGAATACACACATATTAACTATGCATGCAAATTATTTGAAACACCCCTTCTCTTTCTCTTTCTATTTTATCTTCCTTTAAATCATAGAGGGAGTTTTACTCATAGACGCAAGGGGGTCGTGGAGGGAAGGACCAACTCTTAAAGGAGGCGTGGTAATAAAAAGGTTTAGAAGCAGTGTTCTAAACGATAGTGACAATTCAATCTGTTGAACTGTCTCGTTTAAAAACATCTGTTTTTTCTATCATATTTAAAGTAATTACGGAATGTCTGTCATCATCATCATCATCACCATCAATATCATTCAGGTTTATTTCCAGGGCTTTCTTAACGATTCGTCTGAGAAATATAACATTAATATTTTCAAACCTCGCAGGAAACAACTAATCCTTTTCAGTATTCAGGCAGACGACCTTCAGAGCAGAAAGTTGCTTATCATTAGCCTTTTAGAGGATGAATTTACCTCCCCCGTTGGCAAATTACTGCAAATTTCACCCTGCAACACCTTAACCGCTCTTTCTCACCTCCGGTCTGCCGCCACCCTTCCGTTATCACCCCCCCCCTCCCCCAAGTCCCTATAACATCTTCATTTTTTTTTATATTAGTTTGGTATATCATCGTCATCCCGTTTTCTATTGCTTGTAGCGGATTTTGTCTAACGCCGACCCTTCCTTCTAAACGAAGCACTGAAGCATGACGAAGATGGATCATTGCACTCTCTCTCTCTCTCTCTCTCTCTCTCTCTCTCTCTCTCTCTCTCACACACACACACACACACACACACACACACACACACACACACACACACACGTAACGCTAAAGGGCGAATGCACTTTTCTTCATTTTCTCAAGCATTTTGCATTCAGTCCGAACTTTACTCAGCATTCATGCCAAATATTGCAATTTTTTTTTCACCAGTCGTAGTTAATAACAGGTATTTCGCTCCTCTTCATACAAATTGCAGTCTCCCTCATACTAAATGCTAATAATTCTGGATTACGTTGCTCGAAAGTATAATCCATCCATGAGAGAGAGAGAGAGAGAGAGAGAGAGAGAGAGAGAGAGAGAGAGAGAGAGTGGAGAACACTGTTATCTTCTCAGAAGACAGTCAGGAGGTATTCTAGTTAACTCAAAGAGAAAGATTGAATGTCTAGATTTTGGATAAGTAAAAATCTTTCAGAAATCATTCAAAATAAACCTACAATGGTGTTTTGTAGATTTTTTGAGTGCACTGTTGAACTTGAACTCATAAATGGCAATTACTGTAATTCCGGATTGTTTTGTTAATAGTTTACTAAAAGATAAATAGAAATTATTTTACTTTACGTATCGGGAGTCTAACGTCATAGATTTTACATGAGGTTTTTATATCAAGGAACATCGTAATCTGAGAATGCACATTTGAGAAAAGCTATGCAATTTAACAGCGATTGAATCACCACTCATTGATGCAAAGATAAACAGCTGTGAATCCTTTGCTGAAGATAAAGTCTACTGAGCTGATGAGATTCCCATGGAAGGAAATGACAAGAAAGTGTGAGACAGAGAGATTAATTAGATAAAGTGTCACTAACCACACGGAAGTGACTACGAAGAGAAACGAATTCTGTTGGTCATATCACCGTAAGAAACAAACACCTGCCTCGGACACGTGTAGGTGCGGAAGAGAGAGAAATGACTGATCAGGTATGACAAAGATTTTCCTCTTGTGGATTAGAAATTAAGGTGTCCTCTTTCACCATTAACACTGTATCGTAACCCAGCTCATGTTGCTTTAGCTTCACTATCCGGACTCAAGGCTTATAACCTGTGGATTCTTCTGCCAGTGTTGTATTTCAAACGCCATCAATCAACCGGTGGAAATGTTGAATGATAACTTAGGTTGTATATCGCATCCAACTCAAAAGTCAGAATTGCCATCGTTGCTTTTAAAAGCTAGCGCAAAATAATGACCGAATCCCCAAACAGGAAAGACTCGTCGAGGTAATTTCCCAATCAGGTAAAATACCTCAGGTAATTTACAATATGTTGGTTATGATTTTTTTCTTGAAACTTTCTTCTAAAATACGCAGTCTCCACTTTTGTTTTACACAGATACCTTATTACCTATCATAATTTTAACATTAAAGACAACCCATCGGCAATTTCGTCATTGTATTTCGTCAAGATTCCATCGTTGAAGAGCCACGTAATAAATCCTTCAATAAGGCTTTATAAGATTATGAAGCATATATTTAAATGAGAATTTCGAAAACTCTCTCACTATTTATCTTCCAAAAAAAAAAAAAACCTCAATTATAAGCCTCTCTCCAAATCTTTTGTTATCATCTCCTGCCTTTGAGGTAACCAGCCTTTTTTGTTTCTCTCTCTCTCTCTCTCTCTCTCTCTCTCTCTCTCTCTCTCTCTCTCTCTCTCTCTTTGTGACTTCCCAAGGACTAGTTATCAACACAGAAGGAATAAAAGAGGACGTGGTGTCGAAGGTGTAGTGAAAGAAGAAGAAGAAGATGAAGAAGAGGTCAATGCAAGATGATAAAGATAAATAAAAAAAAGGAGAAGAAGAATAAAAAGAAGACGAAGAATAACAGCTTACCCTTCCCTTGAAGCCTTCAGAGTTGGAGGGAATAAAAAAAAAAAAAACTCCGCCATTTAATATTCTCGTACAGAGGAGCTTCTTCAGCCTACTTCTGCCGGAGGCTGTTGTCCAAGCTGAGGTGTAACCTGAAGGAAGTGATCCATCACCTCCTCCTTCTCCTCCTCTTCCTCCTCCTCCTCTTACGAGATGTAGTCCTCGAAGTTAATGAGTTATTTTAGGACACTTTCTTGGTGCTCGTGTGTGGGCGTCGCGGCTGTCAGCGTCATCGATGGAAACGTGAGATTTTAACAGTTTCCATCTTTTTTGCTTTTCTCTTTTCATTTATTATCTTTTTCTTTTGCCCCATCCATACTTATCTCTCTTTTGCATAGCTGTGTAAAAAGGAAGAAATCTCGGTTAGTTATTTCGCATTTCATTCGCTAGCATTTCTGTACGTTTTTTTTTTTTTTCGGAGGGGGCTGGGGTAGTTCTCCCAGAATATCAGTAATGGCTATTTGCCTCATCGTTATATATATGTGTGTGTGTGTGTATGTACTTACGTGTGGACGCATACATACGATGAAGGAAGTAACCATTACAGATATTCTAGGAGAACTATATATATATATATATATATACAATTTTTTTTTACTTTTATATATAAATATAAATAAGCTTATGATTTCTCCGGAGTTTATAAAGTTGCTAATACGTTTGTATGATTTTCATCGCTGTATCACAATGAGAAAATGAACATATACATTATAATATCAGCTATTTCATATGCCTCTACAAGACTTTTATGAAAGGATACCTGTTTTCCCTGACAAGGGACAATGTTTGTATAAGCACGAATCTGTTTATATAAGCAGATATATGTGAATACGCTTAAAGTATGTAATGAATATGGAAATATATTTAGTAACTTATACCTAGTTGTATTGAAGTATAGGAATCTATAACTAAAAAATATCTTGCTTTTCTATCTTTAGGTCTTTGCCGCTTTTAGGGACGTATTTTCGTAGTCTCCGTTTATTTCAAGGTTTTAATGCCTCTTGACTTACTCTGAGCTTCCTATCGACACATAAACTCTGTTTCAATAAATTACTTAATACCTGGAATGGGAATTAAGTAAACTCTGTTTCAATAAATTGCTTAATGCCTGGAATGGGAATTAAGTAAACTCTGTTTCAATAAATTACTTAATACCTGGAATGGGAATTAAGTAAACTCTGTTTCAATAAATTGCTTAATACCTGGAATGGGAATTAAGTAAACTCTGTTTCAATAAATTACTTAATACCTGGAATGGGAATTAAGCAACAAAATATGAGAAAACAGAAAATGAGGAACATGGCCGTTACTCTTAACAAAATATGAGAAAACAGAAAATGAGGAACATGGCCGTTACTCTTATTCCCAAAGGTACCGAGAGCCGCGCAGAAGTATGACGACGCAATGCAAAGAGGGCTCAGGACTGTTTGGGCGAATGAGCAATAAGCATAACGAATTATGCAATCTGCTTCCATGTTTATCAACGAGCGCGCTGATTGTCTGCCAGGCTAACGAGACCCCGCTGGATTTACCTCGACTGCCTTCTTCGTTTTGTTCCTTTGCCGACTGAAGTTCAATATCAAAATCCTAACCCTCTCCCCACCCACCACCCCCTTTCAACACAGGCCATATCCACCACCCCCACCCCCATCCCTTCCTCCCACATCTCCACCCCTTCCCTGCTTGCCTGAACTTATCCTCTTTCCTGGTATAGAGTCTCCTATAACTTCCCTTCTGAACCCCCTCTCTCCTCAACCCCCTCCTCTCCCCTCCCCACCACCACCACCACCCCTATCCCTTGATAGCCCCCTTTTTCCATTAAGGGTTTCCCTTTTCTTTGATCTTGGGAGAGACTATCTATTCCATCTACCACGGCCTGGGCCGGCTGTAAAGAGGAGGCCCACATTTTTCCTTTTTAATTCTATCCTCTTGATTTTACGGCAGCCGGATTTTTCGTCCTTCTTTTGGGGTCCTTCCGAGCTTACAGGTCGTCTTAGTCCTCCTCCTCCTCCTCCTCCTCCTCCTCCTCCTCCTCCTCCTCCTCCAGCATCAGTGGGATGCGAAGGCAAAAGAAGAATAAAAACGAGAAGTAGCTACTGAAGAGGAACCGATGACCTCTCTTCTTCCCAGTGTCGATGGCGGAACTTCTGTCCATTCTCTTTCAGCCGTCCTCGGTACTGACGTATATAACGGACATTTATGAACTTCTTTCTGGAAAGGGGAATGTTATGTTATCTTCTCTCTCTCTCTCTCTCTCTCTCTCTCTCTCTCTCTCTCTCTCTCTCTCTCTCTCTCTCTCTCTCTATATATATATATATATATATATATATATATATATATATATATATATATATATATATATATATATATATATATATATATATGTATATATATGTGTGTGTGTATATATATGCGTGTGTGTGTGTGTGTGTGTGAAGAATTCTTGCAGTCGTTATATTTCGATATGCGTATATCTAGGAAAAAGGATAGTTTGATTTTCTGTGATCATAGGTTTCAAGGAACAAGATATTTGATAATTTACAGAAATTTTAAAATCACACACACACACACATATATACATATATATATATATATATATATATATATATATATATATATATATATATGTGTGTGTGTGTATATATATATATGTGTGTGTGTGTGTGTGTGTGTTTATTATGTTTGAGAAGTTTTGCCCTTGAATTTCATAATTAATTAAGATTAACTATAACACCAAGATTTGTTATTTTTGTTTCTTCTCCGCTCTGTAAAAGAACCCTAGTCTTGCTCTCTCAGTGCTTGGGCGTACGCAAGCGCGCGTATGCATCCAAACCAAAAAAAGTACATAGATAACCAAAAGTCTAAAAATCAGAAACGATATAAATTCTATTCGACTCCTGGAGACGAATGTTAATGAAAAGCAACTGCCTATATTTCCTTCTGGAAATTTGGAATGGTATGCTTAATTGCATTTCTCCAATCAAACCGTATATTTCCTCTGGGCCCTTAACACATTATTACAATTTACCTTTACTGATACTATTAACTTGGTACCTATAAACTCACTTGAAAATCACTAAAACTTGCGACAGACGTTAGGAATCTGATGTCGGTGGCAATAAATCAAAATCAGGTTTGAAAAACTAACAGAACGAGTGCTGTCACTCAATGATGTATTGACCAGTTCTTCGTCTGGATTAAGTTGGCCTGATGACAGCACGGGCTCTTGCTTTTTGGCAGACATTAACTTGAGTAGCTGTCTATACTCGGGAAGCTGCTTACAGTTTCCTTTAACCATTATCTTTGAAATATATATATATATATATATATATATATATATTATCTTTATAAATATATATATATATATATATATATATATATATATAAATTTATATATATATGTATATGTGTATATATATATATATATATATATATATATATATTATATATATATATATATATATATATATATATATATATATATATATATATATATATATATATATATATATGTATAAGTTCACCTTCTGACCTCATTTTCATATCCAAAAAAGTTACGAATATCTTGTCTTTATTTCCACGTTCTTACTTTAGGTTATTACTTTCTAATGCTTTCGGCTTCAGGAAAGGAGCATTATTATCGACTGTTTTCAAAAACACTGTGTAGATGCCATTTTTTTTATTTCTATTATTAGAATTATTATTATCATTATTATCATTATTGTTATTGTTGTTGTTGTTATTATTATTATTTATGTTGTTGTTGTTTTCTGATTATGGGGAATGTGTACATCTTCGAAGCAATTAGGGAACCTTACTTATATGTTAAATTATGCTGAAACAGACGAGCCATGAGAATGTACGACGCATGCGCAGAGCGTTCTAAAATAATGATAAATATAACGGGACACATAACTGCCCTCTTTTTATACATATCACGTCTCTCTCTCTCTCTCTCTCTCTCTCTCTCTCTCTCTCTCTCTCTCTCTCATGCTAGAATAACAGTTATTTTCCCATAATCTGCATAGAGTTGTCTGAGCTCTTCTGTATTATGATTTCTTAAAGACTGTGTAATTTATTGGGTATATATATATATATATATATATATATATATATATATATATATATATATATATACTTATATATAAGTATATATATATATATATAGACAGATAGATGGATGGATAGATATGATTACCACATCTGAAAGAAAGGCTCCTACACCAAATTTGTCAGAGGTCCTCTTCAGAAATAGCAATGAAAAACCGACGCTCCTACAAACCCCTTTTAGTTCTATTTGCCTCAGACGATGAGAGAGACCACCGAAGCGAAAATAATGGATCAGCTTAATTAATGTACATAACATGTCCTTCTCTCTCTCTCTCTCTCTCTCTCTCTCTCTCTCTCTCTCTCTCTCTCTCTCTCTCTCTCTCTCAAACATACACGCACAAACCTTTTTACAGCTTCCACCGTTTTCTGTTGAGGCCGTCGACCTGCAGTAAGTTCTGTTTGTCCTGCTCTCTCTCTCTCTCTCTCTCTCTCTCTCTCTCTCTCTCTCTCTCTCTCTCTCTCTCTCATCTTCACCTTCCCCCCCACCTCTTTGCCCGCCATTCTTCCCCCCACCCCACAGCCCTACTCTCTTACTCTTTATCCTTGTCACGGATGAGACGTGGGTCCCATAGAAGCTATTTTGTTCAGGCCAGTACAACATCCGTTAAGTCCTTATCGCGGTGTCAAAAATGCACTTAGGGTTTGGAGAGCATCGATTTCTGAGATCACGGCGTAATAACAGTTGGATAGACGGATAAAAGGTAGTTGTATATGCGTTAACATGTCGCGTGCCCGCGCGTGTTAGAGAGAGAGAGAAATGGAACATGAGTATCCACGTTTTCCAGTTTAATTTGCAATTATTTAACTCCCGGGATTTCATTTTATTGCCTGAGAGAGAGAGAGAGAGAGAGAGAGAGAGAGAGAGAGAGAGAGAGAGAGCATGTATATCCATGTATGCCACTTTAATTCGCATTTCTGTAAGCATGTATCTGACGATGATAGATACGTATATCCCAAAACTCCCAGGATTTCACCTTGTTTCCTGAGAGAGAGAGAGAGAGAGAGAGCCTTAATGGTCTTGTTATCTCTGACGATGGGTCCCTCTCTGCTTCATCTTCTTTGGATTATCAGAGAGAAATGAGCCACCTTTGACTGCCAATCGATTCGGAAAAAGACATAACAAGATGCTCCAGTCTTTTTTGTCAACTGCGCCGATAAACAAACAAAGCTTTATGAATGTTCTTGCCATTGTTGTTGTGTGTGAGGTATATATAATGGTGCATTGAGCATTAATACTGGTTTTACGGATAGATGTTAAACATGGAACTTCAGGAAGACTGGTATGAAGGAGGTAACTTCGTTTGGCTGATGATAGAAGTGTGTGGCATGGATTTTGGGAAGAGAGAGAGAGAGAGAGTTAGGGTGGGGGGAGGGGCGAGTGAGGAGAAGTGTTATGAGTTATTAATTTAGTGCCATAGATGAAGAGAATATCTAAATTTAGAATATCCGTATTATAGTCATTTCTTTTTTACAGAAAAAGTTCAAATAAAAAAGAAACAACTCCACTCTCGTATTGATGGATATTTGTGTAATACTAACAAGATTTTCAATAGTCAACAATACAGAAAAAGAGTTTTGGGGGACTTCTATGTATTAAAAACATTTTTTTAATTTTAATTTGTTTGCATTTTTATGAATGAATTATTTTTTTCCATCCATCGAAGAGAAACGAAGAATGACGACAATGACATGAATAATAATAACAGACGCTGCAAATCAGCGCTGTCAAAATATGTGCTACCAAATCAGGACCTCGGCGAGGAAATCCTTAACACCATCTGGGTAGAATTGCCCCCTCTCTCTCTCTCTCTCTCTCTCTCTCTCTCTCTCTCTCTAATATTGCGTTTTTGATGTGAATGAAAAGAGAAACTTTAATCTCTTCAAAGTTACTTCTGTAATTTTAGTTTCAAGGAATTTCTTCTTACATTCTCTATCCCTCGCCCACTGTCCCTTTCCACAATCTCTCTCTCTCTCTCTCTCTCTCTCTCTCTCTCTCTCTCTCTCTCTCTCTCTCTCTCTCTCTCTCTCTCTCTCTCATCGAAATGGTGTGTTTATGGTGTAAGGGAAAAATTAAAATTTTGAGCGTCATAAGGCTCTCTCTCTCTCTCTCTCTCTCTCTCTCTCTCTCTCTCTCTCTCTCTCTCTCTCTCTCTCTCTCTCTCTCTCTCCTTAATATTATTTTTGATGCAAATAAAAATAAAAATTTTAATCTCTTTAAAGTTACTTCCGTCTGTCTGTCTGTCTAACCTCAAAACGGTGGAAATTGAAAGAAAAATTTTACTTTCGAGAAGTTTCTTACATTCTCTATCCTTCACCCACTACCCCTTTCCGCAACTCTCTCTCTCTCTCTCTCTCTCTCTCTCTCTCTCTCTCTCTCTCTCTCTCTCTCTCTCTCTCTCTCCGAAATGGTGTGTTTTTTGAAGTAAAAGAAACAGTAAAATTTTGAGCGCCAAAAGGTTTCTTCTCTCTCTCTCTCTCTCTCTCTCTCTCTCTCTCTCTCTCTCTCTCTCTCTCTCTCTCTCTCTCCTCCCCGAAATGATGTTTTTTTGAAGTAAATGAAAAAGGAAAACTTTGAGCGTCAAAAGGTTCTCTCTCTCTCTCTCTCTCTCTCTCTCTCTCTCTCTCTCTCTCTCTCTCTCTCTCTCTCTCTCTCTCTCTCTCTTGTTTGGTCTTAGAGACACAATGAACGAAATAATCGTCCCCGTTTCTCGGCCCATAACTAATCACCGTATGCCTGATCCGGTACAAGGAATCTTTAAAACTGGAGACATCATCCATAAGTTATAACAACCGTCATCTGTCATCTTTTGTTCCAGGACTGATTAATGGGTCTTTTGCTTTTTTTTTTTGAGATATTTCCTTTTTCATTATATATTTGTGTAGATTCTTTCAAATTTTCTTACTTTTTATAAACTAACATCTGGTAGGAATTAACAATTACAACATGTTGTTCTATAGGTTTACCGAGTTCGTGAATTTATTACAAAACAAAATAATAATTATTATTATGATCATTATTGTCATTGTTACTATCGATATATTTTTCGTGAGCATATATATGGTTATTTACATGTACATCCTAAAACTAATAAAATTTTCAGTTTTAATTCTTAAGCAGCGCCGAATAAGACTAATGTTTCCCTTAAACAAGTTTCACCGAATTACACTTCAACCCATACCTAATTTCACGAGATAATGATACTCCAGTCGCTGCATATTACAAAGCCATATCTGTCAAAATCCCTCTGTCCTACAGAATCCAACCTCTCTTTTAAAAAGAAAGCATCATACAAACGAACACGACGACACGAAAGCATCAGCAAATCTTCGTTTGTTCGACCTCTCTTGCAATGTTAGTGACAGTGATAATGATGCGAGTGATGACAGTAGCCATAAAGGAAACAAGACTGGGATACAAGCTGAAACAAACCCCCTCATTAGAGAGAGAGAGAGAGAGAGAGAGAGAGAGAGAGATGGGGTTGGGGGTGGGTAGGGGAGTAGTGAAAGCTGGAGTTGGGTAGGGAGGGGGCTTTGGACTATAGAGGAGACATGCAATTTACAGTAAGACCTTTAATCACCGGGTCCTCTCGCTCCGCGCTTGGTGTCCTCAAGACAATGGGAAGAATCAGCGCCCGTATATACACAGAAAGGGAAGGAAAGAAATGTCTTTTGCGGTCAAAGGGCAGCGCTACAAAAATATACAAGTCTTTTTTTTTTTTTTTTTTTTTTTTTTTTTGTCTGTGGATAGGGGTGACCTCCTATCCCCTACACGTGTTTGGTAATTTCGAAATAGATTTAACTTTTAATTCTTGTATATTCAGTTTTCGCTCTGATTTTCTGTGCCTTTGTTTCGCTTGTTTCCAGCTGAAGCGGGAAGTTGTTAATAAATGAGTGAGCGAATGGCAGAAACGGGAATTATTTAAGAAAATTCTTGAATGTTTCAGGACCAGAAACTCTTGATTATATATGCATGATGCGGGGTACCTGTGATTTTTAACCTTCCGTTTTAATGTCGAGAAGCAAGGAGGGTGGTTTTGAATCCCGGAGTCGAGAGAGCAAATAAAATCCTTCTTTTACAATATTTTCTCGGCTCATTTATTAATCTTTGTTATTTCCTTCATATAGTGATGTAGTTATATATTATTGTAATTATTTTTATATGGTTATATTTTTGTATCTTCATATGCCTCACTTAAAGCAAAGTTAAAGGAGTCGAACAGCTAAGTGAGGAGAGACCAAAGAAAACGGGTGGAAAGTAAAAGGCAGAAAGCATTGCAAGTGAGAATAATGCATTTAAGTGCCGAAAGAACTTGGTAAACAGCCTCTGTTGCTGTCTGCAGTAAACATTTCAACAAGCATAAAAGGCAAAGGGGAGGTCATTATTTCCCAGTCTGTTCAATTCTTCATTATCTAATCGCCGTTTACTCTCCCAGTACGGATAAAGGCTTACGCAGTCTTACGGAATTCAAGAATTTGAGCAACTGCTGGCCCCAAAATAATTCACTCGTCTGAAAGCAATGTCGAATTATCTACAGGATCCGCTCATTGGCGTTCATCTTTTATTGAACGCGCTGACCGACCTCAGCCGAAAGCCTCTCTCTCTCTCTCTCTCTCTCTCTCTCTCTCTCTCTCTCTCTCTCTCTCTCTCTCTCTGCTACCAGAGCCAGACTAGGGCTTCCTTACTCGATATTGATTTTGACGAGCGCGCGTCGCTCACTCCCGAATCGAGCTCTCGTCATTTTTAATTAGAATGTCAAAGGTAGAATGCAAAGTTTATTAAGCTCTCTACTCATTGGCAAAATGGTTCGTGTAAAAGGTCGTTTGAATGATGATGAAACTGGATCCTAAGCTTTGAGTCTTCTTACCAGTGTTTTATCAGTGACGTCGTTTGAAGTATTGTCGTTGTAATTATCGCCCCGTTGTTTCTCCTGCAACAGAAATTCCAACCTCGGGGCAGGACTCGTGTTGGTTTATGTGCTTGATTCTGTCTCAGATGAGTTTTTTGTGCTTTCAGCTTACGGCCTCTTCGGTTTTAGTTTGTGTAAACAAAAACTACTGAGATGGCTATTTGTCTGTCCGTCCGCACTTTTTCTTTCCGTCCTCAGATCTTAAAATCTACTGAGGCTAGAGGGCTGCAAATTGGTATGTTGATCATCCACTCTCCAATCATCAAACATACCAAATTGCAGCCCTCTAGCCTCAGTAGTTTTTATTTTATTATTTTATTTAAGGTTAAAGTTAGCCATGATCTTGCGTCTGGCACCGCTATAGGTACCAACAACACAGGCCACCACCGGGCCGTGGCTGAAAGTTTCATGGGTCGTGGCTGATGATTTCATGGGCCGTGGTTGAAAGTGTCATTCAGTATTATACGCTGTACAGAAAACTCGATTGCGCGGGAGAAAATTCGGCGAATTTTATACTTGTTTAAGTTTGTTGCGTATTAATCAAAAGTTTGTTATTGAATTTAATTCCGGGTTCTATGACGAATTTTCCACTTGTCATTTAGCGTTCAATATTGTACCACCATTCAGCATTTTTTCCCTCGTTTAATTTTGTACGGTTCTTAACCATTTCTTGATGATTAAGGAAGTTCTTCATTTTTTTAAAGTTTCGATCAAAATCCTAAACAGTATTAATTCATTTTCTTTGTTTTTATATAAAAATATTTCCGATTAACTTAGAAGATTTTTTTTTTTTTTTTTGGTCCAAGTGACTTTAGTCACATTTAGTTTCACGATTTTTATTTTCTAGTATATAGCCTACCCCGTGTATATGTGTGCGTGTGTATATATGAGATGCACCACGCATGTGTTATCTATACGCATGTGTTTTCCTGCAGCTTCTTTATTATCTTCTTTTCACACCTCATTCAAGAGGTTAATACAGGTTAAGTATTTGGTAGCGAGTTTGCATTTTTTTTTTTAGGCGAAGATGGAGTAATCATCTAATACGTTGTGCGCTGAAGTCATACTTTAATATACGTGATGCTTACAAGGCATACAGACGTGATTTAAGGATTATGAAGAGGTCGCAACCTTTACAATTCAAAAAAAGCTTTTTTATATGACTAGAAATTTTGGCTTTTGCACAAAAAAATCTTCTAGGTCTTCGAAGAGGTGGAAGCTGGAAGCTTCTTATCCATGACCGGGATCTCTTGCTAATCTTTATCTTGGTTTTAGTTTTCTGTAAAAGAAAATTATTGAGATGGCTATTTGTCTGTCCGTCCGCACTTTTTTTGTCCGCCCTCAGGTCTTAAAAACTACTGAGGCTATAGGACTGCAAATTGGTATGTTGATCATCCACCCTCCAATCATCTAACATACCAAATTGCAGCCCTCTAGCCTCAGTAGTTTTTATTTTATTTAAGGTTAAAGTTAGCCAAGATCGTGCGTCTGGCAACGTTATAGGTGCCAACAACACAGCCCACCGCCGGGCTATGGCTGAAAGTTTAATGGGCCGCGGCTGACAGTTTCAAACAGCATTATACGCTGTACAGAAAACTCAACTGCGCCGAAGAAACTTCAGCGCATTTTTTACTTGTTTATTTTAATTACTTGCCCTAAATATATACATTTTTTTCCTTCTTGCAATCTCTGACGCAAATGTCCTGGTTACGGGACTTTTCTTTGACCTATTATTATCACAAAACGATGAAATTACCAGCGAGCATTGACAAATCTGCCTTCACAGAATTTCTTAAAGAGACGTTGCTTGTTGTTGCAACTGAACCAGGAACAGGATCAGACTGTCGGCAGGTAAGAGACCGGATGAAAGATTACGTCATGACGGTGACGTAACATTCGGTGTTCTCGAACCCCTCTTCGGCCTTAAAGTATCCAAACGAGAGAGAGAGAGAGAGAGAGAGAGAGAGAGAGAGAGAGAGAGAGAGATTCTCTTTTCTTTGAATAAATGAGCTCAATCAGTTTTCAAAGGCATCATCCAAAAATGTTTCTATGAGAGAGAGAGAGAGAGAGAGAGAGAGAGAGAGAGAGAGAGAGAGAGAGAAGGACGTGAAAAAATCAAACCATTGTTTCATTGTTCCAGCCAAGGGATGCAGAAATTTCATTAAGGCATTCTCCTTTTTTAATTAATATTCAGAAGAATATTAATATTAGTATTCGTAAGGATATTAGTATTAATATTCATATTCGTAATAACTAAGAGCAGAAAATTTTCTGTATAGATTTTATGAAGATTTCTCTGAAACAAGAGAAAATAATATCTTTTATGTGTAACGTAATTCGCTGCTAGGGTCGACAGAAGACACATAAGGTAAATAATAATAATAATAATAATAATAATAATAATAATAATAATAATAATAATAATAATGTCCTTT
>NC_089768.1:21645000-21685000 GCF_040412425.1 Macrobrachium rosenbergii | reverse complement strand
AACGCAAGACCAAATTCCTGTCAAAATTCGGGAAGAGCAGCAGCAGCTTTTCCGCCGCACCAAACAAAGGAGAGGGAAAGCAGCGGAAGTAGCAGGTGGGTCTTCCCAACTGCTTTTCTTTTAGGTGTATTCCATTTCTTCATCTGGGCAACTAGATCAGTCCTATCCCAACCGGTTTAATTTACCTTTTGTTTTAGTTTAACTTTTGTTTTAATTTAACTTTTGTTTTTTAATTTATCTCTTTTTATCTGTTTTTTATTTACCTTTTGTTTTAATTTAACTTTTGTTTTAATTTACGTTTTTAAAATTTATCTCTTTTTATTTACCTTTTTTTTATTTACCTTTTGTTTTAATTTAAATTTTGTTTAAATTTATCTTCTTTTAATTTATCTCTTTTTTTACTTTTTTTATTTGCTTTTTTTAATTTGCCTCTTTTATTTACCTTTTTTAATTTCCTCCTTTTATTTACCTTTTCTTTACTTTACCCTTTTTTTAATTTACCTTTTTTTTAATTCTAGTGTACTTCCTTTTCTCATCCGGGCAACTGGGTCTGTTCTATCGCAACCTGTTTGCTCTGTCCCGCTGTTTTTCATTCTGTTGTACTCCACTTCTTAGCCTGTTAACTGGCTCTTTTCTGTCCCTTACGCGCTTGAGTTGAGATATCATGCGACGAGTAAAAAAAAAGTAGAAAGAAAGGGTGGATGGAGAAGAAATAGAAAAAATAAAACTAAGCAAGAGGAAAAGTAAACAGAAGAGAAATGCAAAAGAAATGGGAGGCATAAAAGGATACAGAGTTTCATAACCGATGCAAGAAGTAAGAAAAACGTAACTAATGGACAAAGTATAAAGAAAAATGAATAAGGGAATCAAGAGTGAGAAATGAAGTCTTCAGTACTTTGCTCTGAGATTCGCACGGTACGAAACGTCCTACGTACCTGGGACTTGTAGTCTTGACCCTCATATATCACAGAATGAAAATTGGGCCAAGAAAAAGATGCTGAAGATAAACTAATCATGCAGAGAAGGAAAGAAATTGCAGAAGAGAATCAAGAAGAAACAAGAGAAATAAAGAAACAGAGAGCGCTGTGACAGGGAAGGAATAAACAAAGGAGGGGGGAAGGAAGAGAGGAAGGAAGGAATAAATACCTTAAAGATTTAAGAACAAAACGGAAGAGAATTAAAGGCGATGTAGCGGTATTACACGTCACAAGGACGGGGAAAGTGAAGCAATGGGAGAGTCTCTCTCTCTCTCTCTCTCTCTCTCTCTCTCTCTCTCTCTCTCTCTCTCTCTCGTCTGTTCAGGCTTCGGACACTGAAATTTGCATTGCTGGATGTTAAGTTTTTTTATTGCTGCATGATATTCAGACCATACAAAAACACCGTAGATTTCTCTCTCTCTCTCTCTCTCTCTCTCTCTCTCTCTCTCTCTCTCTCTCTCTCTCTCTCTCTCTCTTTTAATGAATGAACACGTGTGAACGCATTTGTGTATATGATTAAACGAAGATGCGATTATATTATGTACATAAATATAATATTCTCTCAAAATAAACGTTACGTCTGTACGCCGAAGCCAGCTGAACGGATCATGAAACTTAAGAACGCTCAGCTCTCTCAAGCCTCCGTGGCACAATCGGTTAGCGCGTTCGGCTGTTAACCGAAAGGTTGGTGGTTCGAGCCCACCCGGGGGCGGAACGTTTTTTTCTTCATTATGTCTGTTACCTTGCATAGCTGTCTTTGGACCTTTCTCAACATTTGATGAAAACAAAACAGTCATCAGGGTACGTCCATACAATGGTGAAACGAGTCATAAGTACGTGTTGGCAACATATCACACACACGTCACACACAGGTTGCATACATGTTAGCAAGTTACAGATAGTATTCGCCACTGCTTCTTACAATTATCCAGCAATTGCCAAAGATTCGTTCTCCGCTTACAGTCGTTCATTTGTTTTCAACTTGTTTTTTATATATTTGGGATAAGTCGCTGACATGTTTATGACACATTTTACTTGATTGTACATGGACCTTTAGTGTTTTAATGGTTTCTCAAGCTGAGGAACGTAGGAATTTAAATTGACGTGTTACATATTTTATTACAGACTGAAATTGATCTAAAACGTATCTGGCAGGCTTCAAATTAAGTATAAGCAACATTATTACCTTTGTCAAGAAATCTTGAAAACCGTATGTCTCGACAGTGAAAATACTTTCTTTGCTTAATTAGAAAATTCGTACTTCGTTAAACTCTGTTGTTTAATAAATTTAACACTGAGAATTATTTTCATTTTAGAAATATATAAAATGTAATTAGTATATATATAGATAAAGACAAGAACAAATCTCCATTAAATTATATTCATATATTTTTGTAGGACAAAAATTTTAAAAAAGGAAAATGAAAATCAAATTGGATTTGCAGCGACACGTTTTTCTTATATCGTTCAAGTCTAATAGAAACTGAATGACCCAAAACACTGAAATTTGATAAGTAATCATATTTACATAAGTAATAAGTAAAGGTAACCTTAAATTAAACTGATTAATAAGCGAATGGTTGCTGTGCAAAACCAGACGGTTGTAGATATTCTTTAAGATATTTGAGGTTTAAATGACCTGTATTGATGTGAAACTCTTCAATAATGTTCTTACACTGCAATCTTATCAGAGTCTGTAGACATGACTACCTTTGAACCCGGCTACGCCGAAGTAGCCACCTACAAAACCGGCTCCCTAAAAGCATTATAAAAAGGGAGGCTGTGTCTAGTTGAAAGCAAATTACTTTCACCCATAGTTGTATGGGAAGCGCAGCCCTAGGCAAGGTTAGATTTTATCCTTTTAACTACAGTTGACTCCTTTTTTTAGCTTGGTTAAATTGTATCCTTTTGATTACCATTGTTGCCATTTTTGGTAAGGTCAAATTGTATCCTTTTAACTACCATTGTTGCCATTTTTGGTAAGGTCAGATTGTATCCTTTTAACTGCCATTGTTGCTATTTTTGATAAGGTCAAATTGTATCATGTTAACTACCATTGTTGCCATTTTTGGTAGGGTCAAATTGTATCCTTTTAACTACCATTGTTGCCATTTCTGGTAGGGTTAAATTGTATCCTTTTAACTACCATTGTTGCCATTTTTGGTAAGGTTAAATTGTATCCTTTTCACTACAATTGTTGCCATTTTTGGTAAGGTTAAATTGTATCCTTTTCACTACAATTGTTGCCATTTTTGGTAAGGTTAAATTGCATCCTTTTCACTACAATTGTTGCCATTTTTGGTAAGGTTAAATTGTATCCTTTTAACTACCACTGTTGCCCCTTTTGATTAGGTTAAATTGTAGCCTTTTAATTACAGTTGTTGCCCTTTGTTGATTAGGTTACATTGTAACCATTTAATTACCATTGTTGCCCTTTTTGGTTAGGTTAAATTATATCGTTTTAACTACTAACGTTCCTCTTTTGGTTAAGGGTCAGGGAGGAGGCGAGCAGCTTTGCAGAGAAGATAAACTGACCAGCTCTATCAGCATTAAATCTTGCTTAATACAACATTCCGTGAACTGTAAATTAATATCTTATATTCAGATTCACCTTGATCTGATTATATTCAGATCCCTACTTTGATTCTTTAGGAGGTTTCTTGCTGAATGCAGATCTGAATGTCAGCTATTTACCTAAAACATTACGAAAAGAGAGAGAGAGAGAGAGAGAGAGAGAGAGAGAGAGAGAGAGGTTAATTATAATTTTTTACTTATTTATTATTTACAGTAAGGGAATCTTCATGGTAACAGTTCTAGATTGTGCCTTTGAAAACTGACAATGTCCATTTACGCAAGGAAAAAATTTTTTTAATTATAAATGAACAGTTACAACAACTTCAGTAAGGGAGTTATTGAATTCATAGACTAAGTTGGCAAAGGAAAATACAAGGTTCATTACCTTGCTTTAAAATGTAATGTTACAGCCTTCGCAAATTGGGTTAAAGGATGTTTGAAAAACTCCATAACATGTATTATGGGATCCAGCGAAGAATTATCGGAATATTTTTAACAAGAGTCAGAAACGGTATTGCAACTCGTAATTACAAAGCGTTCGTATTTTCGAATCAGGGTTTGCGGGTGGAATTTTATTACCCTTTCGTAAAACTCTTGGCACTGAATGTTCGAAGCATATCCCAGTCAGTGGTAAATTACATTTAAAAACCTAATTAGTGAATGTTAGTGGGTATTACATTACACTACAGTTTGTATTAGGATATACAATAATTTATTAGATATATAAAAACAGCAGTTCAGAATTTGTAGATTTTAGAAGACATCAAAAATGAATGACCGCGTGCAAGCAATTATGCAATATCGTTCGCCTGGTGGAAAGCGCATAGTGGGAGGTATTAGAAATATTGATAATGTTATAAAGTATATTACATGAGCAGCATTACTGTGCTAAATCGTATATTATGAAAGCTTCCAATTTTGAAAAGTCAGCATTAGAAAGTCAACAAGAGTTTTACAGCTTTCATAATGAAACTGACCAAGTGTATTAAACCGTCCTTCAGATTTTCCACGTGATGTCGAATCTTGTGAGAGGAATAGGTTTTGGGTTGAAATAACAATGTAAAACATGCTGACAAATTTTGCCTTTCGTTAATGTTTGAAAATCCATTGCCTTACTAAGGAAAGTATTACACGATCTCCAGAAACGAGGTGAAACGTTCACGATACCATTCGTAATCTGTTTGAAAGGTCGCATTTAAAAATTTCATGTCTCTCCCGATATTTTGTGAATAATTGACAAATATGTCGAAACGAATATCATTCGTTCTATACATGCATTAAACATGTACGATAACCAATTTCTTCTATACTCGTTTCCAAAGAATATTTGAGGCAATAGCATTTGTTCTATACATCATTGCACGTGTGATAACCAATTTCTTCTATACTAATTTTCCAAATAAGATAACAATCAAGCAATGCAACATAAAGAGACGAAATTCCAAAACAAGCTTATCGTATTTAACGTTATTTCAGACTTCCCAGTTCTCTGGAATCATTCGAAATTCGCTCGATAAAAACAAAACCCTTTCCTTTAATAGCCTTTGTTAAAAGGATTATCCCGTGCGAACAAATTTCATGCAAATTCTGGAATGTATCATTAATGAAAGCGCGAATCATTTTTGCTTCGGTTGCGTTTAGAATCCGTCATGATGCCAGTTCGCCTTTACGTTTGCTATCTGGGGTTCCTACTTTAAGGATTTTGCCTCATTTTGACACACTAAGCATTTATATACGTGTGTGTATTTAGTATATATCCACGTGTATATTTAGTTCTTATATTTGCAAGCGGTCTCCGTGTATGTGTCTATATGTGTGTGTGTGTATTTGTATAGGCTAATTATATATGTATATACATATATGTACATATGTGTATTTGTATATATATATATATATATATATCTATATCTATATCTATATATATATATATATATATATATATATATATATATATATATATATATATATATAAGGACATTAGGGTCTTAGAAAATCACAGGTGTTATCTCCTACTTGTACTTGTAAAGTCATTGAGAAATTACAAAATTACATATTATATATATATATATGTATATGTATATAGTGTGTTTTTTTATATGTATGTGTGTGTATTTGTATATGTATGTCATGTAGTAAGGACACTAAGTTCTTAGATAATCACAAGTGTTATCTCCTACCTGTACTTGTCAAGTCACTGAGAAAATTGCATATTATACATACAAATATATATATATATATATATATATATATATATATATATATATATATATGTGTGTGTGTGTGTGTGTGTGTGTGTGTGTGTGTGTGTGTGTGATGTAAAGGATGCTAGATTCTGTTGTACCTCGTTCCTGTATCTTTAGAATCACTGAGCAAAATAATACACATATTCACAGTAATCAATGAAACGTCCTCAAAGCTCTCATGGCGACCATTCAATCGACGTTAACAGCTTTCACCCTTTTATCTCGTCTTTCTTTGTTTATCTCTTATATCAAAAATTCACTTGCGCATTTCCTCGTGTCATGAATATTGAACAGCCGCGTTTTATTTCGATTGCTAAAATTCGCTGAAAAGAATTTCCGTGTGCATCTCAAGTTCTGCCATCCTCGCTGATTCTGTTTATTCTTTAAATAACTTTTTTTTTTTTTAAATATCATCTACTGACAACTTTCGCTTCCGGTAAAAGCATTCAAAGTTATTTGTATGATCCTTGGTGGCTGCACTTTTTTTCTCTCTCTAAAGAAATAATAATTCGTTCAGAATTCCCACATGTATGCAAGTTTCTGTCTTTCTTGTCATCGTCTTCCGAAAATGGAGCGATGTTGGCCCCCTCGCTGGGTCATTGAAAGCCTCTTTCCTCATTCTGATGTCATTTGCAGTATTTACTTCGGAATGCCCATAAGAGTCCTCCTCTCACTTATTTTGCAATTAGCATGTATTCCATATGCCCTTATAATTTTTCCCTATTTTGGTAACATCCACGTCTAGTTTTTCTTCCAACAAATGCTTCCGAAAACTATAGATAGATACCTAACCTCATTACTTTTTCCAATGTAAAAATAGATAAACTAATAAAAATTGCTCTTGCTCAATATACTGCTATTTAAAATCTTGCTTCCTCGTCGCCATCCACATGGCACTTTTGTTAATTCTATGATATTCTGTCTCAGGTCCCATAAAAGCCGAAATGTAAATGTTTTCCACAACTTTCAAACTGCGTTCACAAGTATATGACAATCAGTACTTTATTCAGACCATTTTGTTTTTTCACTGCAAGCTTATGTCATTCCTTCGTGTGCTTCTTCATTCGATTATCCACGTTCTACGAAAAAATATTCGCGTTCTCACGCACATTTTCAAATCTGTTAAGTTATCTTACCTGTTTTTCTTGTCAACATTTTTTGTTTTCTACATAGCAGTCATCCCTCTGACTTACTCCTTCACATACCTTAGTTAGAGCAACGTCAGCAAAGGAATGCAATAACTCACGCTTTAATTTCTTTGACTCCTCCCGTCTCTCCAGGATTTGACTTTCTTACTCTTTATTTTTTTGTATCTTCAGTAACTAAATCGACGCCTTCAGCCAACTCAGTTATCATCATCATTCAGCTTCCTTTCAAAGTGCGTCTTACAGTGAAGCACATCTACCTTCTTTTCTGACGCATATCATTATGTGCAATATTTATTTTTGGCTCATTTAGTCTCTGAACATTACCATTGCTTTCAGTTCTTCTTTGGAAGTACGTTGTCGATCTGAATCTCCATGAATGGCCTCGCGGTCGAAACAACATGGAAGGAAATGCTACGAGAAATTCTTACAATTAATCATGTTTATAAAAATAAAAGCGTGGGCCCAAACATGGAAGGAAATTCTACAAGGAATTCTTACAGTTAATCATGTTTACAAAAATAAAAGCGTGGGTCCCAAACATGGAAGGAAATGCTACAAGAAATTCTTACAATTAATCATGTCTACAAAAATAAAAGCGTGGGTCCCAAACATGGAAGGAAATGGTACAAGAAATTCTTACAATTAATCATGTCTACAAAAATAAAAGCGTGGGTCCCAAACATGGAAGGAAATGCTACAAGTAACTGATGCCATTAAAAGACTGAATTGTAATTAAATATTCCCTTTCCTTCCCATTGGCCTCCTTACGTGGAAAAGACAAATTCCCTACTTTCTCTGTTACTCCTCTCGGATTTACCCTTAACGTAATAAAACTAACGCAGGAATTTTTTTTCCACATTGTCTCCTGGATCTTCTACATACCGAAGTGGCAATACCCTGCCCAGTTGGGTACCTCTCAGTGGCACTAAACACCGTAACTGCCCTTTGTCCTCCTAGTTGCAGACTGCCCCTTTTCTTTCGTTTCTCCTGGCCGAGATATATAGCAATGGTTCTTTTAACATATCTAGTGCCTAAAGTATCTTGTCATCTGTAACACTACAAAGTATATCCTATATCCAAAGACTAAGCTTCTATCTCCTCTCATTGTTTATCTGTGGTTGTGACACAGGTTAATGAAGGTGCATACCTTATGCCTCAAGGTATTTAGGGACTTTCACGACGCAGGGAGGGGCGAGTACTTTATCGTTAAATTTTACGCAGCAAGTGGGAACATAATGCGACTAACGATGGTCTTAAATGGAAGTGTCCTTTTAGCTATTTGAAAGCTCTGCAGTTACAGGTTGTCCTGTATCCAAACCAAACCAAAGGCCCAGGTTCGAAGTTCGTATGAGGCAGATGTACTTATCAATAAAGATTCCCCTTTGGTATAAGTTATTCCCAAGTTATGGTGGACTCGATGTGAAGTGATAATTGTGGCTTAAAATTCATGAATATGTGAGGATGTGTGTTTTAGGAAAGGAATGGAAGAAATTACGGGAAAGCAGAAAATTAAGTTAGTGGAGCCAAAGACCTATTATAAGAGCAAAACAATAACCAGAATAACGCCTACAACGTCAAGACTTAGATATAAAGTCGCTTTGTCTTTCCCTCTTGTTATTATCATCAAAGCCTAACGTTAACCCTTTCAGTCCCTGAGCAGGACACTGACCACCCTCCCCCCTCCCCACCACCACCTCTGGTGCCCCTTCTGCCGCTCTTCTTCTTGACGTTTCATTTAATCAGCGATCGAGCCTTCACCTCTTTTTATACCTCTTCTTACCTGCTGAAAGATGGCCTTACTTTTTCTTCAGGTTGTTGTCCGTTCATTTTCCTTTCCTGAGCAGAAAGACCTTATTTTCTTTCGTTTTCTTTAGCACCAAGTAAAACTTTGTAGGCTGCCCCCTTCCCTCAGTCACCCTTGGTAAAGTTTGCAATACTTGGACCGTTCCGTGGAGTCTTTTTTCTTCTCTCCTCTCTTCAATTTATGGGATTATCTCCGTTTCTTTTTCCATAGTTCGTGTTACGACCGTTTCTCAAAAGAGTTCAGTCGCTTTCTACGTTAACAGACCGCACGATTCTTTTTTCTTATCTTTTTTATCTTAGTTATTCCTTCTCCTTTAACACAGAATTAGTGTACAATTGTTAAAACGTCCCGTCGGCCTTTGATTAAAATAAAAATGTTACGCTATTGACAAAATTCGTCACGAAAAAAAAGGCTGAATAATTATGATCGCCTTAAGATAAAAAAAAATTATGCTGGCACAGTCAAGAGATGATTCCTATATGGGATCAAACATGGGAAAGCATGGAAGGTTAAGGAGTTCCAGATTTTAGCTGTCAAAGGGAAAGCCTTCAGATTGTTTATCAAGTGTTTTTATAACTTAAATCTAATATAAAAGTAAACATAAATAACCATAGCGAAACATACAGGCGCACACTCGTAGACAGATAAACAAACACACACTAATATACATATACAGTATATATATATTTATATATATATATATATATATATATATATATATATATATATGTATATATATATATATATATATATATATATATATATATATATATATATAATATATATATATATATATATATATATATATATATATATATATATATATATATATATTTGTGTGTGAGTATGCGCGCATGTATATAACATAAAGTCGAGTCCACATACTTTTTATAGTTACCATTGAGAAAAATCTGCAACCCATATCCTTTAACACAAACCCAAGCGGAGAAATGGACACGAACATTAATCCCAAGCAACATAAATGATTCAGGAGAAAGGAGATATTCTTTCCTCTCATTCTCGGAAACATTAAAACTGAATGTCATTATATCCTGAACATAAAAGAGGTCCGAGAAATACTATTTTCTCACCGCTCAAGAGTCTTAGGTCCAAGAGAGAGAGATAGAGAGAGAGAGATTGAGAGAGAGACGCAAAATAAAACGTATAAATGTTAAGCTGATTTTCTCCTACGCTTGGCGCTGATACAACTGGATCTTCGTTCTTCTTCTTTTTTTTTTTACTTGGAATTCTTCTGTTTTTCCCCTTATTTCATCAGTCTTGTTTGTCTGTTTTATTTGCTTCGTTTTAATTACGTCTTTATTTTTTATGACACGTGCCATCTCGTCTTTTTTTTTTTTTCCTAGGCTTGCTTTTGCCTTCGAAGATATGGCTACTTTCTTCGTGTCTTTTACGTAAAGTTTTTATTTCTATTTTGAGCTAAAGGCTTTTTCCTCTAATGAGGATTGATCTGAAAAAAAAAAGAAGGGAAAGGCAGCATTCACTTAAAAAGAGAGAGAGAGAGAGAGAGAGAGAGAGAGAGAGAGAGAGAGAGAGAGAGAGAGAGAGAGAGACAGCAGTCACTGCTGTATTCATTTATTGTCATCATTAGCGCTTGATTTATCTCAATTACGCTGGACAACAAGTCTCTTGTCATCGACTTATTAAAAAAAATCCACTCCAGAACATTACAGACTCTCAATTATGGTTTTTTTTTATTTTTTTTTTTTTTTGCTTTTTCATGAATCTTTCTTTTCGTATAAACTTTTTATTATTAAGTTCAAGTCAATGAATACATACTTATATTGAATATGTAAATGATATATAAAGGTTATGGCATCCTAGTTAACTGCAGTAAAATAGTCTTATTCATACTGTTATTCATCTGATTCCAATGATAGAAGTATAAAGGGTGAATATATTAACGTGTCAGGTATAACACTGAGAGAGAGAGAGAGAGAGAGAGAGAGAGAGAGAGAGAGAGAGAAAGGCGATAAAGCTTAAAGGTAAAAAAAGAGAGATAATACTTGACGAAAGAGAGAGAGAGAGAGAGAGAGAGAGAGGGGGAACTTAAAAAAAAAGAAGACTTATATAACACTTGGTGAAAAAAAAGAGTTATTATAGTTGAAATAAGAAAAAAAGGAATAAAGCTGTACCTAACACATCATTTAAAGTAAATATGCATCTTAATATTCCCAGGCTCAGAGGATCCCCTCTGAAAGGATAAATCTCTTTTACTCATCTTCAAAGCTCTTCCAGACCAGTAGCATTTTCTTTTTATCTCTCTCTCTCTCTCTCTCTCTCTCTCTTGGCGCAGTGATTAGTTCACAGCTCACAAACAGAGGGACCCGAGTTCGATTCTTCAACTGGATGGGGAGGGAGTATTGGGGTTGAGCCAGTATGACCTTGTTACTCTATGCATCCTGTTTCGTACCTGGGTGTTAATCAACCGTTGTGGGTAGCAGCTATGGTGGAGCGGGGAAAGAGAGAAGAAGAATAAAAGATAAAAAGGAGAAAAATACTAGATGAGACTGATCATCTCTCCGTCAAATCTGGAGGGCCTCAATGGGATAATCCTCACCCAACTGGGGCGAAAACATTTATAAACTCTCTCTCTCTCTCTCTCTCTCTCTCTCTCTCTCTCTCTCTCTCTCTCTCTCTCTGTTCCTTAAATCTTATATTTGGTCTGCTTGTTTTGGTTTCTTGTCTTTGAAACTCACCCAAAAGTACCGTAATTTTTAAGGTTTCTTTTCAATAAGAGAATGGATAAGTATTTTAGTAAACGAGCAAACAAAAAAATTCGGCAAGCATCATATCAGAAAAAATAAATGATGTAAATGGTATCGGATTTAATAAGAGTAAAGGTCTTATATACCCAATTATAGGTAATATAAAGTAAACATCAGCATCAAGAACATCTCTTTATAAAATAAACTTTCCAATTCCTCCACGGTTTAAATCGCTTCGTTCAAGAATGTTTATATTTCCAAGAGAAGGAAAAGTAAACTAGGACATACCCGGACGAGCGCCCATACTGACACAGATAAAATTTCAAGTAATATAACAGGACGGGTACGACAAATCCTCCGAGAGCGAGTGATTCCCGCCACTGATCTTTCATTTCACAACAAAACTTCACAGTCTTCAGAAAAGGCCCGAGTGTCAATTTAACTAAAAACCCGTGAGAGAGAGAGAGAGAGAGAGAGAGAGAGAGAGAGAGAGAGAGAGAGAGAAGAAATGAGATACAAAGGACAAAGGAGAAAACTCAGCCCGAACCAACAGCCCAACGTCAACATTAATTCTTTCCCGCGTTTTTGAGACTGGCCGTTCCATTAGGGAAATAAACTGCAACAAAAGCGAACGCCACTCCAAGGGAAAACTGCACAGAATGGGACCTCGGACTCTCTCTCTCTCTCTCTCTCTCTCTCTCTCTCTCTCTCTCTCTCTCTCTCCTTCTTCCCCCAATAACTCCTCTCTCCGCTCTCCTCTCCATTCAGGGTCCAAGATATCATCCCCATATTCTACAATCTTTCCTCCCCGTCCCACCCCCATCCCCGAGTCCTAGCCCCACCACCATTTCCCTTCCTCCTCCTCTTCCCCAACAGCCTGTTTCTCCGCCGATTCCAAACCTCCTCTTCTCTGTCTTCCGTTTTCTTTCCGATGTTTGTATATGAAGAGGGATTTGTATCAACGGCGTACTGTGTGTGTGTGTGTGTGTGTGTGTGTGTGTGTGTGTGTGAGTGTGTGATCTTTAGGACTGTGCTTGAGGAATATTGATCATGAGGTATTTGCTCCCGGCTGACCCCGCGGGTTTATGCCCTTATTTAAATCATATCCTTTCATTCAAGTTGACAAACATAATGTTTAGTAAAACCTTGATTCTGTCGCATAAATGGGGAATCTATATAAAAAAAAAGTCACTCTTTTCGTCTTTATTTTTATTATCATAAGAAAGATCACTGAGTTATTGAACATATTTACCCGATATCAGTCGTCCTTTCACTTGGAGGAAGTTCCGGAGCTTAAAGATTATTCCAATTTGTACCTGGAGGAAGGAGTAGCGTAATAATGTCGCAACAGAGGCAAGTTTTTGTGATGACAGCACTGATCCAAAACGGATGTACAGATTGCCGTATATTCATGGACTTATCACAAGTAAATAGTTTCTCTTACACTATATATGACTTCGGGACACAAGACTGTAGTCATTGTTTTATTCATTCTATACCTGATGAATCAGGGATGAGACTTCTCTGCAGAAAGTCTCCGCATCAATTTATGCACCTTGACCAAACCACCTCAGAACTATCTGCCCTATATTTGCATCTGTGCTAACCACCTAATTATATATGGATCCACACACGTGTGTACTGTACTGTGTGTGTGTGTATATATATATATATATATATATATATATATATATATATATATATATATATATATATATATATATACTGTATATATATATATATGTGTGTGTGTGTATATATATATATACGCGTGTGTGTGAGTTTGCATATATTTCTGTGTTTATGTCATTGATTTTCCGCACGAATTATTTATTCGCCATCAAATTACAGGCCACAATTAACCCAGTTATATCAAATACGCTATAACCTAGGATAACTCCAACCCTGACAGGAATTCGAACGTATGCCAAGGTGGAGCTAATGTGCATACATATATACATACAAATATATATACATACACCTCGCACGTCTCGACTGTCGACCTAACCGCGCAACGACTCATCGCTGCTGGGAGAAAGGGCGCTGGTGACTAGTACAATACATGTACATACGCTACCGGGGTCGAAGCCAATACAGACTACAAAGTCTACCCCGAAGCCAAATCAAAGTCCTTCAAAAGAAGGCATCGCGCTTACCCCATACAAATGGGAAAAACAAGCACGTTAAAAGAAGAAGATACATGTTTATACATATATATACACATATACATGCATATTTATGTATGTGCTGTATATATGTACATATACGCGTGTGTATCACCTATGTATGTTTTTGTATGTGTGCGAAGGTATGAATTCGCATTACCTTTAGCCATCGATTTCCACCCCTGACCTTGGCTTTCGATTCCTCTCTTATTGGTTTTACAGCAAAGTACTGAAATATGCACCAACACAAGAAGGTTCGAATGTTTAATACCTGCAGATTGATTGGCAATAGAGTATTCATCCGACCCATTTTCTGTAACTAAGATTTCATTCAAAATTGTTGATTATCACTTTTACTTGAAATGCTGAAGTTGTGTATCATATCGTATGACGAAGGTATCGTTTATATATATATATATATATATATATATATATATATATATATATATATATATATATATATATATATATATGTGTATATGTATGTATATGTGTATATGTGTGTGTGTGTGTATATATATATATACTGTATATATATACATATATGTATATATACTCATACACTCACGCTCACACAGATTCACACACACACACACAAACATATATACAGTACATGTATTTAATATACATATATAAGTATGGATGTATATATATATATATATATATATATATATATATATATATATATATATATATATATATATATATATATATATCTGCGTGTGAGTGTGCATGCGTGTGTGTGTGTGCGCATATAAGTTGAATGAGTGTGCATGTAAGCACGACAGGGAACAACGTTCTAAATATCCAAATATTTTAAGATACGATGACTTACATTTTTCGGTGAATCTACAATGCTTGTTGTGAACTAAATTATATTCATACCAATGCAACTCTTAGGTAGCAAACCAATTTTGCAATCAGTTAAAAATCCGCTTAGTAATGGAATAAATGTAAACAGGAATTAATTAGATAAATGCAAATGAAAATTAATTGCCTGAGTGCAGACAAATTAAATTCGCTTGCGTCTCTGAAACAGGAGGTCGTTCAGTCCTAATTAGAAGGCTGCCTCATGAAAAAAGAATATTTGGCATCTTTTGTTTCGTGCATTAACGGGGTTTGGTCGAATAAATTCAATTACCCTATGCTCCATAATTGTCTCTATGCTCTGTAGCGGCGCTCTGAACACCCGGAGCATCACGCGAAATTACGCAACACTTTGAAACTAACTGGACAGATTGCTGTCACTTCCAGGCAGACGTACGCTTGGATAAAAGAATCTCGCAGTCAACATCCACTTAAAAAGCATGAGTAATTATGATTAATTCATCCGCGCGCTTTGTTTCATTGCAAATGACTCTCTTCTCTCTCTCTCTCTCTCTCTCTCTCTCTCTCTCTCTCTCTCTCTCTCTCTCTACCTACCTCTTTCTTCCTCTTACCTATATATATATATATATATATATATATATATATATATATATATATATATATATATATATATATATATATATATATATAAATATATAATATATATATATATATATATATATATATAAATATATATATATATATATATATAATATATATATATATATATATAATATATATATAATATATATACGTGATATATAATATATATATATATATATATATATATATATATATATATATACGTGTGTATATATATATATGTATATATATAACATATATACATATATATATGGATATATAAATATATATAAAACATATATGTATACATATATACAGTATGTGTGGGCATGTGTCTGTTCAGTGCACATACACACGCATGTATGATTACTGTGTACACTGCCAGATTCAATCCAAAATAATGAAAGGATGACGCGGCCAGGAAGTACTGGCGATGTCATAAAGGGAAAGCCACGCTTGTGTGGAGAAAACTTATCGTTTTGTACAGCCATGTTCAAACCAGCAGAATGTTTCTGGGAAACGTCGAGCGCCTGAAACAGAGTGAAACGAAAGGAACGCCGACCCATGAAGGAGCTGGATTAATCGGCGAATTCCAGAAAAAAATGAGCAGAGTCCTTCTTCCACCTTGCAAGCGGTGATAAAGCAAGGTATGAGTTTTACAGCTCGACTGTTGGAATTCTCAGAACGGTTAATGGTCCGAAGATGTTGGGAACTGGAATCCGTGTTGTTGGAGTACTCGGAAAAAGGGAGAGCTGAAACAAAACCAGTTGTTGACAGAGTGTTTGTGAGGTTAGCACACACCTTCAGGATCCACCAGGTCGGAAACCAGCAGCAGAATAAGCTGTTATATGCACCAATAGGCAGTAAATGTGCCTCGCTGTCGAACTTCTCAGCTCCAGAGGTCCTTTATTCCTCACATCGTTGGGCTGTGGAAGTCTCCCTGAGGATGTTGCGCAGTTGGAACCTCAAAAGTTCAAGCGAAGATGCTATGCATTATTATCCTGAAGCGATTCTCCTTGTATTTTATAATTACATTTTTATCGATTTATCTGTTAATTCACTAATTTTTTTCTAATAACTAATCTCTTCTCTCTTTAGTTCCTATTACCTTCTGTCAATGGCCCCTATTATTATTCAGAAGAATAATAATAATTATTATTATTATTATTCTCCTGAATAATAACAATGATAATTGCTAGCTAGAAGTCAACAGGAGGCTGATTGATGTAGAAATACTGGTGGTCATGTTCAAAAATTTTCACTGATTTCCTTGCTAACTTTGAAGGTCTTTTGATGCCAGTATACTGTTTGACACCTATGCTGGCATAAGACCTGCATTAATCTAAACCACCCTCGGTAGCAACGTCGAATTTTCCCAGAATCCTCCTTTCGTTACTGGCACGATCATGTTTGTTTTGAGAGAGAGAGAGAGAGAGAGAGAGAGAGAGAGAGAGAGAGAGAGAGAGAGAGAGAAGTCTCCACAAATAGCTACACTCGCAACAATGCCAGGTGGGTAAACGTCTTGGTTATGTATTTAATCCCGAATAAGAGTAATGTGACGAGAGCATATTCACAAACCTGGTGTTGCCTCAACCACCTTGCTAGAAAATCCTTAGAATCCAGTATCACTGATAGGCAAGCCACATGATCGTTGCAGGTTTTAAAGCTAAACCGACCAAAAACCTTTGATTATTCACTTCAAGGTATTATATGATTTTTTTATGGGTATTTTGCAGGTTGCGTTTTATTTTCTTTATATATTGCTTTCAATCGTCCATTCATTCTCTGCCGTAATATCTCCACTGTTACCTCAGATGACCTTTTAAGATTTATATTTAGATCTGCAGCTCGTCATCATTTTGGTGCTGAGTGTAAATAAACAGCGTTTTCACTCACTGAATATTCAGGTCCACAGGAATAGAAATACCGAAATATCCAGAGTTTTGTATGCAATTTGTAAACATTTCGCTGTATATCAGTTACGACTCTTGTGCAGTTCCATGGTATTTGCAGCGTGAATTCAGGAAATCTTTTTATTGCAAGTTAATTGAATTTCACAAAAGGTCTACACATGAGGGGAGAGAGAGAGAGAGAGAGAGAGAGAGAGAGAGAGAGAGAGAGGCAAAGCTTTAAAAGATTTACCAGCTAAAAGAAGGAAGACATTAATGCAAACATACCATATCGTATATCTAATGCCATAAATGGCTCATCTTTACTTATATTTTCCTCTTACTGTTGCTAAAAGTCTTCCTGTTTCGTAATCGGCTTCATAAACGGCTGCTGTCACGAGATCAAACTTCACGCTTAGTTTCCCATTGGCCGTTCCAAAAAGATCACGATATAACTGAAAAATCAGAAGATTTCGGCCTTTCCTGACACGCAGGCACGCACATACTAAAACACATACGCTCACAAACAGCATACTGAGATAAACAGTAACAAAAGTAGACTGGTTACTTCTGTTCTCTCTCTCTCTCTCTCTCTCTCTCTCTCTCTCTCTCTCTCTCTCTCTCTCTCTCTCTCTCTCTCCTACCGGCATCGAAAAGGTTTAGACGTTGGAGGTTGCATAACATATTTCCTGCTCCTCTTAAGTTATGCATACGTACCCTTCGGAGGGGTCCTTCGGAGGGGTCCAAAGTCGTAATTCACGTTGGTGGTACTCATGGCTGGTGGACCCTGAGAAGAGGGAGAAGGAGCAAGAGAGTATCCTATGTTTTTGCACCGATACTTTCACGGGTATTTATTTTCACTTGTGCAAGTATAGGATCTGCCACATTTACGAATGTCACATTTGCTGCCATGGTTTCGACTATCACATAAAAAACATGTAAAGTATTTTTTTGTTTGCATTAGCATGGGTCCACACTGTAGCAAAAACACGTCGCAAAGACTCGTCGGCGAATAATCACGTCCATATCTCATACAAGTTGAAAACAAGTTGAAAATGACCGTAAGTGGAGAACGACCCTTTGGCCAATGCTGGATAATCGCATGAAGCACTGGTTGGTTAAGACTACAAATAATTCGTTAACTTGTATTCAATCTGTTTGTGATATGTATGTGATACGGTACCGACGTGTGTTTATGATATGGTTGACTGTAGTGTAAGATAACTCACAGTCAACTTGTTTTTGATGTGTATGTGACAAGTTACCGACTTGTGTTATGATATGGTTGACTGTAGTGCAAGTCATTCAACCTGTTTATGATATGTATGTGATAGGTTACCGACGTTTGTTGATGATATGGTTGACTGTAGTGTAAGTCATTCAACTTGTTTGTGATATGTATGTGATAAGTAACGGACGTTTGTTTATATGGTTGACTATAGTGTCAGTTAACTTATAGTCAACTTGTTTTTGATGTGTATGTGATAAGTTACCAACATGTGTTTATGACACGTTTACCCTAGTGTGGAAGCACCCTTACAAAAAAAAAAAAAAAAAAAAAAAAATTATGACGATACTGCCCACAAGTCCACGCTATTATGAGCAAGGGCCCGTGCCGGCGTGGGGCCGGCTTAATCCAGAACTAACGAACCATTTTAGGGAAGGACAGGATTCTGCAGTGAGGAAAAAACCTACCAAATTTTCCAACAATATTTCCAGCTTCTCAAAACACTTCATCCAATCTCGCACAATTTCAGGAACTATTTTGTGTAGTCTGAATTCAGCCGCGCTGTCTGTACCAGAATGACGAATGCAAAAGGGATGAAAATATTCTGAATTTTAGTTAAAGCGAATCAGACTAAATTAGAAAAGGAAAAATGGGGGAAATTGGAAATATCACGAAATGGCAAAAATGCAAAACAAAAAGCTTGAAGTTAAATATGCTGGAGAAATTCAAAGAACCTAAAAGCAAGATGAACGGATAAAGCAGGAATGGCAGAGAGCAAGAGAACGACCAAAGACAGGTAAAGGAAAGATGAAAAAAAAAAGAGAGAAGAATGTCAAATGAAATAAGAGGAAAGAATCGAACTTCGTTCCGCTCTAAAACAGAACGTGACAAGAGGCCGAAAAACTATCGAGAGAAAAAGATCCATATTGTATTACCTTTCGTTTTCCCTTCCTTTCCTACATTTGTTCTCGTCAAAGAATATTTTCTCCTTCTTCCTTTTCCTTCCTAGCCCTTTTTCATGCTTTTAACTCGCCCCCTCCCCCCCCCACCAGCCTCTCCCTTACCCCTTCCACCTCCAACAAGCGAGGCCCCTGCCCTCTCCCCCATTTAATGAAGGAGCATTTCGGCCTTTGCCACTTTTCTTTTCGGGTTAATTAAATACTTGAACTTTTCTAATGGAGGACGCTGTGTCCCGTTGGCGATGGTCTTGCTTAGGGCTAATGGAATAACATTTGCAGCCTCTGTAACGGCTCCCCCTCGTTCGCAAGCTCATTCTTTTCTCTTTTATTTTTACTTTTCTGTATCTCCTTTTCACTTTTTATTTCTTTCTTTTGATAATTTATTCTCCTTTGCAGGCAATTCTGTAGTTTATTCCAGCTAGGCGTTTAATAAGAAGATTAATTCAGTCAACAGACATATCTGATTTTATACTCGATGCTGACTCAGATCATTTAGTTACTAAATGATCTCTCATCATCATAAGATATATCTACTAGATTTTAGTGGATAATATCTTATGATGTCATTAGATTCACAAAAGTAATTTATATTTTCAGAGAGAATGATAATGAATCGAAACGTTACTTAAGTTATTTATACAGATTAAAAATTTTATTCACTGATAGAATCTAGTAAAAAAATATCTGATGATACCGAATGTCACATAAATTATATCTATATTTTCTACGGAAAGTATTCATTATTTTCAGACATTTTCAGCGGGAAGTATTCATTATTTTCAGACATTGTCTGCGCAAAGTATTCATTATTTTCAGACATTTTCAGCGGAAAGTATTCATTCTTTTCAGACATTTTCAGCGGAAAGTATTCATTATTTTCAGACATTTTCAGCGCAAAGTATTCATTATTTTCAGACATTTTCAGCGCAAAGCATTCATTATTTTCAGCCATTTTCAGCGCAAAGTATTCATTATTTTCAGACATTTTCAGCGGAAAGTATTCATTATTTTCAGACATTTTCGGCGGAAAGTATCCATTATTTTCAGATATTTTCAGCGGAAAGTATTCATTATTTTCAGACGTAAGTTAAGCAGGTTAAAATTGCACCTGGCATGCTTAACGTCAGAGAAATTAATCATCAATTACATGCAGAAGATTAATTGATAAGAATTGATGGCATTTGCAATGTCATCAATATTACTTATACTTTGCAGGCAGAAAGTCAAAATCTAGAATTATTTGACGGCATACTTAACAGGAAAGAAATTATTTATACATAACTGATGGAAGAATAATTGATAAATAAGATCTGATGACTTACTTAACTATTATTATTATTATTATTATTATTATTATTATTATTATTATTATTATTATTATTATTATTATTATTATTATTATTATTATTATTATTCAGAAGGTGTACCTTATTTATATAGCACAAGCCCACAGGGTCCACTAGCTTGAAGTTCGAGCTTCCAAATAATATGGTATGATATTCGTTTGAAAGAAGTAACAGAAGATAACACGACATACAGAAAGAAGAGCTCAGTTACTGGAAAAGAAAAATATGAAATTATTTACGACCTCCCGAAAGGATTCTTTCCGCTGGTTCTTCATCCTCTGACTATTAAGGATCGTTCTCTGCGTCTGTAGATCAGCAACTTTGTAACAAAAACGTTCCCAAGAAGTTACGGCCTTCCATAATCCCTTTGACTTCCTCTTTTATGCAAAGGAAATATAACCGGTTTGTTTTCTTTCTCTCCGCCTGGTGAATTATTTACCGAGTGCTGTGGTATATCAGGTATCCTGCATTGAAGTCTTTAAAAATCTTTATCATCTTTTATAAGTCAGAGAGAGAGAGAGAGAGAGAGAGAGAGAAACTACATTATACAGACAAAATATTTGTTTGCTTCATCCTTTATAAGCATGAGAGAGAGAGAGAGAGAGAGAGAGAGAGAGAGAGAGAGAGAGAGAGAGAGAGAGAGAGAGAGAGCTCCAGAGAGCAAAAGGAGAAAGAGAGATAACCTGTCCTTTATTAAACATTTAAACAGCCCTAGTTTTCCTTCATGATTTAGTAGCCCGAGAGAGAGAGAGAGAGAGAGAGAGAGAGAGAGAGAGAGAGAAATTACCTGCATTACACAATTAAACTGCCCTAGCTTTCCTTCATGATTTATTAGCCCGAGAGAGAGAGAGAGAGAGAGAGAGAGAGAGAGAGAATCCAACAGTTCCTTCAAAGGACACACGTAGTAGTCTCCCGAGGAGTTATCCTTCTACTCATCCACTTCAAGTTGGACGATTCAAACTCGGGCGATACGCATGGCTGCTTCTTCGCCCGGGACTCATCTCTTGCTTCTCATCTCCTTCTTCTCCTTCTTCTTCTTCTTCTTCTTCTTCTTCCTCTTCTTCCTTGCAAAGTATCTCGTACCTCCTTCCATCTCCTAAATTGTTTGTTTTGCTTTCTTTCATTTTTCTCTCTTTTTTTTTTCTTTGTCAGTTCGCTTTCTGTAAGGGAAGATGTGTTTATAGTTATATTTACGTTTGCTTTTATTTTTCCATCAGGTCAGCATTTTTTATTATGATTTTTATCGTTCTTTTTCTTGGATTTTAAGTAAATTTGTTTATCTATCCTTCTATCTATTTATCTATCTATACATACATATATACTGTATATATATCTATATATATGTATATACATACATACATATATATATATATATATATATATATATATATATATATATATATATATATATATATATATATATACACACACACACACACACATTATCACTATCATGACCTCAAGGCCCTTAGTGAAACTGGCAACTCATGCGTTCCCTGTGCTTTATCGTTTATAAATCTCTACTCGTCTCCCGCCTCCCGTCGAATAGACTTTGTTCTAACTCTTCTTGTACCCATAGGAACCCGGCTGAATTTCACATACCATTCTTCCAGGGGTTGTGAGAAGGACATGCCCAAGACAAATCCACCTTCCAGTCATCATTATTCTGGAGCGTCTGTAATTTCCATTTTGGTATCATTTGTAACTCGTTCTTTTCATCTGCATCCTAATTTCGCTCTTATAGCTTTCCTTTCAAATGGAAAAAGTCTTTTAGATACAGTTTCATTGATACTGTAATTCATATCTGTGTATGAATATATATCGTACTAGGGTAATGGTTATATCGTTTTTTGCATATGCAGCCTCAGTCAAATTGATGTCAAGATACTATTCAGCTTAACCATTGCTTGATTTACTTATTACTGTACTTATGATAACCAAGAAGAGAACGGTAAAGATCTCTGTAATTCAGTAGAGAAATAAACGCAACGGTTAATTAATTAAATGACCTAAAATAAATTAAAGTCGATAACAAAATCTATTAAATGGAGAAGCGTAGAAACTACTTTCGCAGAAAAAAAAGGGTAGCACACATAATTCGCGGTGTGGATGAAACTACCACGAGTCTGTTTGCGTGCTTGCACAAACAAGCATTTTTCTGAAGATCAGTGAGCTCTCAAAAGTCGACATACAATAAACCTTCGTGATGAAGTTTGATATCATCACAAAGGGAAACATCTAGTTAATTTCCTTCCAAATCTGTCCAGACTCGTACAAAGCCTTAAACTTTTAGAGAGAGCCTTTACACCATGATTACATTCATTTAAATCTTCCAACCAGGGTATTATTATTATTATTATTATTATTATTATTATTATTATTATTATTATTATTATTATTATTATTGCTGGTGTACCTTTCCAGACAAAGGTGACAGTAATACTTAATTAATGTTGACATTATTTTATATGTATAAAAATGTATAAAGTGCAGTATGATGTTCTGAATTTGTTTTTAGATCATGTGCTAATTAAACGTGGAGTTAATTAACTTTAAAATAAATATGTCACCTACAAAAACATAAATGTCATCAAATCATATTTAATAACGGAATTGGTTGTTTGCGGCAAAAACGCAACATAGATACCAACTGCGTATTTTTCTTTGTTTTTATCTGCTTATTTGTACGTGCGTTTTTCTTATTCATATTTTGCGTGCCCTCCGTTTACAATATACTTATAGTTGTTATTTTTAGGAAAATCGCCATCTTAAAAACTTTATCATCATTTTATGATGTCAATTAAAACTCAGTAAGCTCATCATTAACAGTCATAAAGAAAATGCATAAGAGGAAAATCAAATATTAATTTCTTTTCTTTATCATAGCAGCTTTTGGCTACAGATGCCATATAACCCTTACCCCGAGCAACATAACTCCAGTCTTTAAAATAAAAAGTTCTGAATTATCGAATGTTAACAGATTACCTGTTTCACTCGATCCCCAGCAATTTCAAGACACGGTCAAATTTCAGTAACAAATCATCGCTCAACTCCCCAGATACCGATAGTCAGTCAAGAACTTTCCCCGTAAGGAAAGTTTACAAGCTTCCTTTTCATCCTTGAACGTCAGGAAGGGTTCCTAACGATCACTGAAAGTCGGCAAAATACTCATCTCCTCTACTAAAAGTCGGGCGAGATCTTCCCCACCTCTGAAAATCAGCAGGAGGCTCTTCTTAGCGACAGAATTTCAGACCAGATCTTCACCACTGGAAGTCAGCAAGTGACTCTTCTCCACGAAGTGTGGTCATAAAAATCTTCTCCGTTATAGACCCTAAATGAGCCCTTTCCCTTCTGTAAGTTGTCAGGAGACCTTTCTAGTTCTGAGAGCTGGCAAAGGACATTCCTTTGCAACTGAAAAGCAGGAGAAATCTCCACGGGTCACTGAAATTTAGCGAGAGATCCTTTTCCATTAACGAAACTCAAGAGAGATTGTAGCCCAACAATGAAAACAGCACGAAAGGCTTCTTTATAAAATGGTCAGCAAAGATTTCCATCAGTGGAAGTCAAGAAAGATTGTAGCACATCAGGAAAGTGCGGGAAAGATTCTTCCCCACGACTGAGAAGAGCAGGAGATCTTTCTCAAATCACTGAAAGTCGGCAAGAGATTGAACAAGCCTTTGGAAACCTGTAAGAGATGGCCCCCAGTCACTGACAGTTAGCAAGAGATCTAAAATTAAGAGAAGACCCTCGCTTACTACTAAAACTCAAAAAAGATCCTTCCCCATCTCTGTCAACAAGAGACTATTTCTCATCGCTAAGAGGCAGCAAAGAATCTAGATCTAAAGTTATTGTTGATCTCAATGAACAGTCACTTCTAGTTAAACGGTAAGTGGCTGGTAATGATAAATCGTCCGGTTTCCAGGAAATACTACAGAGAAGTGGCACTTAGGAGGTCAAATAATAACCTCCTAAGTGCCACTTTCTCTGTCTACAGATTAAAGACCGTCGTTAGAGTGCCTAAGAGGCCAGGTGCCAGTGTCAGATTGCTCATATTTCCAGGCCATAAATAGTATTGTTGTGATATTTACCAGAATTATTGCCATGGGATACATCCTGCATGGATGAATTGGCTTACCGAGTTCTGTAAAAAAAAAAAAAAAAAAAAAAAAATGTGTCATTGTCGGTTTTAATGTTCACAATAAACCCTCACCATTTGCCACCCTTGTTGCCCAACTGCCAGTCAGAAGGGATCCTTTTTCATCACTAGAACTAAGCAAAAGACCCGAAACCTCTATTGAAAATCAGTAAATTACCATATTTCATTCCTGAAAGTCAGGGATGAAATAGGGTACACTTACACTTAGTCTACTGCAACACTTAAAACGCTCTGAAATTCAATAAGAGACTATGCCGCCCGATGAAAGTGACCAGAAACCCTCTCCTACTACTGATAAGTGAGCAGAAACCCTTCCCCTTTATTGAAAAGTAAGCAGAAATCAATCTCCGTTACTGAAAGTGAGCGGAATCCCTTCCCCGTTACTGAAAAGTAAGCAGCAACCCATTTCCATTACTGAAAAGTGAGCAGAAACCCTTCCACATTGCTGAAAAGTAAGCAGAAACCCATCTCCATTAATGAAAAGTAAGCAGAAACCCTTCCCCATTACTGAAAAGTAAGCAGAAACCCTTCCCCATTACTGAAAAGTAAGCAGAAGCCCATCTCAATTACTGAAAAGTAAGCAGGAACCCTTCCCCATTATTGAAAGGTAAACAGAAAACCATCTCCATTACTGAAAGATAAGCAGAAACCCTTCCACGTTACTGAAAAGTAAGCAGAAAACCATCTCCATTACTGAAAAGTAAGCAGAAACCCTTCCACGTTACTGGAAAGTAAGCAGAAACCCATCTCCATTACTGAAAAGTAAGCGGAGACCCTTCCACGTCACTGAAAGTCAGCGAGAGACCTCCCTGACGCCACTGAAAATGAGCAGAGATCTTTCCCTACCACTGGATGTCAGCAGAGACGCTCTCCTACCGCTGAAAATCAACAGAAGACCCTCCCCAACCTCCAGTTTATGCACCCACTCCCTCTCGTTTCCATCAAAGTCAGCGTAGCACCGCCCTTTACCTCCCTCAGCCTTTACCCTCTCTCTCTCTCTCTCTCTCTCTCTCTCTCTCTCTCTCTCTCTCTCTCTCTCTCTCTCTCTCTCACCCCTATCCCCTTATTCCGGCAGCACCCTCCTACCTACCTACCTACCCCGCCCCCCGAAACAAACTACGTTTTACCAGCCCCTAATTAAAACTTTTTAGCTGGGAATACGGGAGCCAAAGTTTATGAATGAGGTATAATTAATTAAGGGGGGAGCTGGGAAAGGAAATCCAAGTAGTTCTTTTATGATTGCGTATCTTCAAATAGACGTCGGGATCGGATTTGACTGTGTCGTGTTATTTCACGCTTTTGGGGGGAAGTCCTGCGGCGGTGTTCTTTTACCCTTCTCTCTCTCTCCCCCTTGTGGTAAGATCCGCATTGTATCGCATTTTAGCTCTGTTAGTCTCTGAATGTTATTCCTTTTAGGCATTTATCTCGTGTATTTTTCTAGAATTTGTTTGTATTTTGCAGTATTTTAACATTTGCTTTTTCCCTGCATTTCTTCCCTTTTTTTTGTGTCGTTTTTACAGCAATTGAACTTGACCGCGGATCCATGAATATGTAGTTTCTACATTTGAATTTAATAATTATTGTTTTTCTTTTACTAAAGGGACTCTCCTAGTATTCATTTAACGCTCTAAATTTGAAATTACTTCAGGTTAATCTTCCCCCCTTTTTTTTCACCCGGAACACAATATGTGTTTATTAAAGTTTAATTGTTATTATTATTGTTATTATTATAAATAGTAGTGTTGGTATTAGCAGCAGTAATTTTATCATCGCTACCTTCATATCTATCGTTATCTGAATTGTCATCATTGTTGACATTATCGAAAGGAGAACAATCCGAGACCCTGGAAAAGGATCTTGTAAACCCTTAATGAAATAATAGTTGTAATATCCACTTTCTTCCACTACCCTTTTTTTTTATTTTATAAGAAATTTTTCCAGTCAAGTAATTGCATTCATCTAGCATTTATGCTTCTGAATTTCGCTTCACGAATAACTGTTTATCCTTTTACTCTCAATTATCTGAAGAGTTGATGGCAATATCTGCATTGATGTTTTTGGTAGCTAAGACATCTCAAGTAGCCCACTTAATTACATTAAGTAGAGGCGGGGGGGGATTACAAACCCACTGTGGTGTACCTTTGCATTAAAAACACGCACACAAAAATATATATTAAGTTAAACGCCAGATTTAAAGTTATTGTTGATCTCAATGAACAGTCACTTCTAGTTAAACGTAAAATGGCTGGTAATGATAAATCGTCCAGTTTCCAGTAAATAATACGGTCATTATTTGACCTCCTAGGTGCCACTTCTATGTCTACAGATTAAAGACCGTCGTTAGAGTGCCTAAGAGGCCAGGTGCCAGTTTCAGATTGCTCATAACTGCGGACCGCAAATAGTATTGTTGTGATATTTACAAGAATTATTGCCATGCGATGCTTCCTGCATGGATGAATTGGCTTACTGAGTTCTGTAAAAAAAAATTATTATTTATCGGATTTTTTATAAATTAATATATATATTTTATATTTTAAAAATTTTGTTCTACTCGTTTTTTTTTTTTTTTCTCGTTAAAGCCTTCATTTATATCTTTTCATAATTAGTTATGCTTTACTCGTTTTAAAATCACTGCTTGTTCAAGAACTCCAATTTTTTTTCTGATCTAAGTTCAAGACCCTTACCACTTTCTTAAATAAGGCATAAGTTTTAATCCAGATAAGGAATACCATAAACACTGACTATTTCTTTTCGTCTTATAAGTCTGCTTTTAACTAACCATTTTCTGATGATGTTGAAATACTTAAAGCTATATTGTCACTCTTCAAGTAAACCACTAACTCATTACGTTTTACATCATAACATCAGCCTGTATGAAAAAGACAGACACAGGTCATCTTAATTCTTGATCTTAATTCTTGAAAGTGTAGATAACGGAGCTCGGCCTACAATATTGCCTTTGGGCAGTGTTCAAAATTGTCTGAGAAAACGTTGAGGGCAACCCAATTTGTGGTAGGACTGCAAAATACGGCTGTCGTTTATGTGTAGGTGCTGGAGACACCACATCATTAGTGCCCAGCAAAACATGTTTACAACAGCTTTCCTCTTGACTGCTCAAGGAAAAATGTTGTATGACTTTTAGCATTTTTATTCTCCTTGTAGAATATGAAAGAAAAATAGTTTATGTCATCTTAACATGAATGACACAGAGCTTAAGTTGGAGCCTCTGTTTCACTTTTAATTTCAACTCCAAATTATTTTTATGATAATTAATAATTATAGTTATTAGCTATTGTTAATTATAGCTATTTACCTGGTCAAAGAATTCTCCTTTATAGCTGATCTATAAAGCAAATCTTCTCTTACAAACACACAAGTTTGTGTAATGAAAGCAAGACTCTATGGTCCTTACTTATAGGGCAAGTAAAATCTAAGTTCTGGAATTAGGTTCAGGTAGAATCCAAAATCAACATACACACACACATATATATATATATATATATTATATATATATACATATTTACTTATTTATGTATATTTATGGGTGTATATATACTGTATATATTATATATATTTATTTATTTATTTATTTATTATTTATAGCGGAGATAAAACCAAAGTACTTAAGTGCAGAGAGAATTCAAAATTAACACACACAAGCATGTAAGTATTTGTATACATATATATATATATATATATATATATATATATATATATATATATATATATATGAAAACATATATATATATGAAAACATATAGTATATACCTATATGTGTGTGTGTGTAAGTGTATGCATGCGTGTGTGTGTGTGTGTCTAAATCAGGGCTTCTACACATGCATGAGAAGCCTCATACACACACACACACACACACACACACACACACACGAGATCCACACAAACACATCAAACAAGCAATAACGAGAAAAGTGCAGCCTCTATTCCACTGGATATAATTACCCGGCCCAATTTCCTCCCATTTCTTCTCCCTTCCTCTCTTTTTTGATTCCGGAGGCGAGATAATTTTGTAATTACAGAAAAAATAACGGTCCCGTTAAAGCCATTCCATAAGGAATCAAGGGATATTTCCTTCCGGCCTGAAAACTAATATCCTATACAGGGCTTTTGGGAAGGCCTTTGGGGTACTTGTTTCTTGCTGTTATATCGATCATAAAACGGAGACGACTTTCTTGATGGGACAATAATGCCTTTCAGATGGGTGGCAGCAGAAGTGTTATGGCCTGGCCCTGTTCTATGATAGGCTCGTGCTTCTTCAACATAATGCGTTTTTATTGGCGGGGTCGGGCGTACTGTGGGTGGGATGGGCTGGCAAGGGCTACGGATTGTTCTCGAAGTCTTATTTTTTCTTATTTATTTATTCATTTATTCTCTACTTTAATGCCGGTTAAGAATTTTTTCCACGATAAATATTAACTGGGATATGAAGTTGTTTCGTGATCAAAAGAAAAACTAGACATCGTAAGTAATTTCCTTTTTTTATCATTTATACCTTATCCGTCTTCATTATTATCGTGCTAATTTAAAAATAGTTCGAATGTCATTAACTTGTCCATTAGACGTCTCCTGCCGAGATGATGTACATAATTACATGTCTCTTTAACCACTGTTGCTGGTAAATACTCCCGATCATGTTTTAATTACTTGGTCATTTTATTTCCGCCAAAGAAACAAGAAAGAAATGCACCGATCGAGTTTTCTGTGTATCGTATAATGCTGTATGAAACTATCGATGTGCTACAGTATGAAACTCTCAGCTACAACCGGGAAGTGCTCAGTTGCTCCCCAGATGCGGTCAAGTGAAGGTTCGTCGGCGATGCCCCCGAAATTGGGCTCGGCGGTGCCAGTCGCACGAACCATGGCTAACCTTAACCTTAAATAGAATAAAAACTACTGAGGCTAGAGGGCAGCAATTTGGTATGTTTGATGATTGGAGGGTGGATGATCAACATACCAATTTGCAGGCCTCTAGCCTCAGTAGATCTTAAGATCTATGGGCAGACGGACAGACAAAGCCATCTCAATAGTTTTCTTTTACAGACAACTAAAATGTAGTTTCTCTCTCTCTCTCTCTCTCTCTCTCTCTCTCTCTCTCTCTCTCTCTCTCTCTCTCTCTCTGTTCTTTCGTGGAGTAAAAATAATCTTTTACACAGCCGTTTGTTTATGATTGGCAATTGAGAATTCTATTACTTCATTAACATACAATCATACATAACAGTTCTGTGACTTTCTTTCCCTTAAATAGCTGTGGTTTGCAACTATTTTCCTGGTTCTGTTTTCATTGGCGATTTTCCCTATCATTTCCTTCTGGTTAATCCTTAAATTCTTGCTTTTTACCTACTTTTATCTACGTGTTTTGGAGTTGCTCATTCCATTTGCTTTTGCTTCTAAATAAATAGATAAATAAATAAATAAAGATAAAACAGCCTATAGTCGTAATACCCTCCATTCACTAATCCACAGCAAACACTTCAGTCATTCAATGCCAACGGGAAATTCCCACAACATGAAGTATTAACATCACAACCACAAGCACAACCGCCATCTTCACCATCGCCTGCAGAGCGAACGTGCCTTGCATATTCTCTCTCTTCGTGAGGAACCCTCCGTATCTTTTGCAGCATTTCTTCTCCAATAATAACTTGGGACTTCCTTTATCATATGCAAATTGATTTCATTTCACCGGTTTAGAACATCTCATAAGACAACGGGGTGGAATCGGAAGGGGTGAGTAACGGGGTGGGGGAGGGAGGGGGATAGGTGGGGGAAGGTTTCTGAACGGCTCTTCGTCGTTCTCTCATTTTTATTTATTTCTTTTTTGAGGGATCTGCGTCCCCCCACCCTTTCTGCTTTGTTGTTGCAAAGCGGTCGAAGCTCTTCTGAGAGAGACACACACAAAACAGTTTCATATATATATATATATATATATATATATATATATATATATATATATATATATATATATATATATATATATATATATATATATATATATATATATATATATATATATATATATATATATATATATATATTATATATATATATATATATATATATATATATATATATATATATATATATATATATATATATATATATATATATATATATATATATATATATATATATGTATATATATATATATATATATATATATATATATATATATATATATATATATATATTTATATAGGGAGAGAGAGAGAGATTTTTTTTCCTGGACTAGTATTGACACGGAAGCAACTCTGCATTAGACACTATTCCTTACATCCCCTCGACCCGTCGTCTATAAATGAACACATTATTTCTGGTATGAGGAAAAGGGGAGTTACACATCATTCAAACATTACTCCGGTGATGAATTTAGAAGAGAAAACTCTGACCTGCCTGGTCGGAGGTCAACGAGGGGAGAAGTAGGTCCTTCCTGAAGACAGGTTTTTGTTTTTGCTTTTTAGTGGGCCAGAGAGAGAGAGAGAGAGAGAGAGAGAGAGAGAGAGAGAACCAGCAGATAGATTGATTTTGTTCTTTCTGAAAATGGATGTGCATTTATCGATATTAACTCGCGTGAATATGGCTGAAATACAAGATATGAACATTAAAAAGTTTTTAATTCTTCTTCTTGTTCCCGGTATTATATATATATATATATATATATATATATATATATATATATATATATATATATATATATATATATATATATATATATAGAAAGGCCCATAAAACTTTATTTAAACGTTGCAACCATATATTTCAGGCACTTTGCAACGTTTAAATAGTGTTTTATGGGCCATCTTATATTGATATTACACTGTGGTATTACAGGAAAAGACATTCATATATATATATATATATATATATATATATATATATATATATATATATATATATATATATATAATGTATATATATACAGGGGACAGGAGGGTAGGGAGACATGACACATTCACCCTCCTCCTACAAACCTGTTTGTCCACCCCGGGTGGGGGCGAGGTAGTTAAGGGATCGGGAGGGTTTTGGGAGACATGACCATCCACCCTCCTCCCGCAAACCTGTTTATCCGCCCCGGGTGGGGGCGGAGTAGGTAGGGGATAGGGAGGGTAGGAGAGGCATGACGGGTAGCGTGGTGCGCGCCAGCAAGCTCGTAATAATAATAATAATAATAATAATAATAATAATGATAATAATAATAATAGTAATAATAATAATAATAATAGCCTACTTTTGGAAATATATGTAATATCGGTTAGAATAAGTAACGCTATTACTTAAAGAAATTTATTATCATTCAATCGATATGAAGCCATAAGCCAATATTGGTGCAATAGAAAGCTCTTGCTGTAATTTTTTGTATCAAACGGAAAAGTTTTCAGTATCTATTCAGTAAAAATGTCTCAGAAAATCAATTATTAATAAAAAAAAATTATGGAAATAAGGTAATTTTATTATATATGTCATATTGAGATTTGTAAACAGATGCTTGACTCCATAAAAACTTCTTGTAATAGCCACTCAAATTCAGGTCAGCTGTCTAAAAGGTTTCCCAGTTTTATTCTGAGCCAATTTCCTCTTTCGTTGGAAGCACTTTAGATAATATCCTCTTGAATTCATTCCATACTCAAGTGACCTGATAAATGAACATTCATTTTACTTCGTTAAACTTCAAAGGCTCATGTGAAAACTTATCTGTTGCCAAGTTTCAAAATCTGTATCAATTTACCGTCGTTTTTCAATGGGATAATTTTTTAATTAAATTGTTAAATTTTTCATCCGTTGTTTATTTCGATAAAAAGGCAGATAGATGGACAGATTGATAATGGAGGAAGAGATATTGAAAAAATAATTATAATAGGTATTACCAAACATATATGTATTTAAGCCAAGTTATAAGTATCCGAAACAAGTAATGAGTGTTTGAAACAAGTAAGTCTCTATTATTATTTCGAGTATTCTCAAGCATTAAGCCTCGAGTGTTTGTTTTATAGCTTCATTTTATTGTTTGTGATAGTTCTTACAAAGATCATTACTGTCTTTATTCATATATAACCTGCATAATTAATATGCGTAAATGGGCTCATACTGGTATTTGAATATTTATTCCCATTCAGTTTAGTAAGAATGTGAAATAAAATCTTAATACCACTACCCATCTTCATCAAAACAAGGGAACTAAGAAAAAAAAATATAAAAAACGCAGCTGGACTTCTGAATGAGCTATGGTAGTTAAATATGGCGCTAGAGTCCCGTAGAGTTTCATTTTTCTATTAGACGTTTCGTTGGAGTAATGATCCGTCCAGACACAGACTCGGCTGGCCATTATTCGTTCGAAATGGACGAATACATCATCTTTATCGCCATCTAATACGGGGGGATTCGAAAGTCATTATCAGGGCTGAAAGTGAGGTTAGGCCAAGCCCTCATCTGTGTTAACTTCGCCAGGAAAGGAGTTCGTTTTTTGGCATAACTTGTATCACTGGTTCCGTGTTACAACGTAAAGGATGCGCTCTCGAGTAATGCTTCTTGATGTGAAAGTATTTCTTTAAATAACTTTCTTTTGTCAGGAATCTATTCATCCAGAATTCAAAAGGAGGGAGAGTTGGTAAAGATTATACTTTGCCAGCGCTAATTTTTTTTTAATTACTGCCTATAGTTCGTTTATTTCTATTTTTTATTACTCTTGCCTTTGTGAATAATGCCATGACTATTGCTCTATAAGTCTTATAACTTTGACCTACCAAGGAATCTTCTAAAATGCAGATAAAAGATTAACTCCCTCTGGGCTTCCCAAATACCTGAGATAGCCTTACGTCTCTTGCACAGGGACAACCAAAATACATATCATGTGAAACTACCAATATGATGACTGATTCGTAATATCCACTACAAATGCGACTTCCTTAGAAAAAAGTATTCCAGGTCAGATTTCGATGTACTGAATCCAAAAATAGCCTTATTAACTTACGAGAAGCGTCTTAATGGCAGATTTAAGCATTTTTCTTATTTCTTTAAAAGCCACCCACTATTTTATTTATCTTTTCTGATTTTTCTTCTGTTATTTTATGGGTCTTCTCATCATTTTTATTTATTGATTTCCTTATTTGATTATTTGCTTACTTATTCATTTTATTTATTGATTCATTTCTTACACATTAGTGTCCATAAATACCATATGCAGTGTGTGTGAGATAAAGTGATATAGGTTTGAAATAGACAGATAGATGGAAATTAATTTTGTTTCTTGTCATACCCAACACCGCGTCTTAAGATCATTTTAGTAGCAAAATAGGTTTTGATTGAATAAAATGACTTTATTCTAGGAGATATTAATGGATAAATTATCTCTCTCTCTCTCTCTCTCTCTCTCTCTCTCTCTCTCTCTCTCTCTCTCTCTCTCTCTCTCTCTCTCTCTCTCTCTCTCTCTCTCTCCACGTTTCGTTCAATATTTACGAAAACGTTGTGAGAAAAGATTAACACGTATATTGATGATTCCACGGGATAAATTTAGTGCCGGTACATACTCAATAAACCTATCTCTCTATCTCTCTATCTTTCTATCTATCTATGTCTCTCTCTATCCAAGCTTCATTCAATATTTACTAAAACATTGTGAGAAATGATTAACACGTATATTGATAATTCCACAAGACGAATTTAGTGCCAGTCCATCTTGAATAAAACTATCTGTCTATCTGTCTGTCTATCTATCTGTCTATCTCTCTATCTATCTATCTATCTATCTATCTATCTATCTATCTATCTATCTATCTGTCTGTCTATCTATCTATCTATCTGTCTATCCAGTTTCATTCAATATTTAAGAAAACATTGTGAGAAAAGATTAACACGTGTATTGATAATTCCACAGAGTAAATTTAGTGCCAGTCCATCTTGAATAAACCTATCTCTCTGTCTATCTACCTACCTACCTATCTAGCTATCGTCATCCGTACCTATATCAAATCATTCGTATATTTATTTGTTTCTCACGCCCACACCGCATAAAACAAAAGAACGTGGCGTGAGCGGGCGAGAAAGAAAATATCGGAGAAACTTATTGAATTTCTGTTGTCGCCTGTGTGAAGTTTTCCAACTGATATGAAGTTGTTGGGGTGGAAAATTGATGGTAAACTGTGAAAGACCCGTGTTCACAGTGTTTGTGCGCGTGTGTGTTTGTTTGTTCGTGCGTTCGTGTGTGTGTGGGTGGGGGGTGATTATCAAACGTTATTAAAATCTTGGTAAATTGGTATTTCATTGTAATTGTTTATGGAAATTAGAGTCTGGATCGATTAGAGTCTAGACCTTACGTAGCCATGGACGTGATTAGAAATCAAAGCTGTGGGTAGTTTCATTTACTAGTAGATATTGGGCGATATTTATGAAAATATTGGTTTCTGTATGATTACAGGTAGAAGATATTCAATTTTTTTACACTTCATGTTATCCGTAATCTTCCTGCGCAGCATACGGGTTCAGCATGTGCCAGATATCTAGTCAGTAATTACTTGTTTTAAATAAACAAACCAGGTTTAGAAAACATCACTCCCCTAACCTAGCTTTTCTTTGTGTAACATTATTCAACATTTTTTGGGGGGCGATGTACAGAGAATTTTAAAAAAGCGATGAAACTTTTACCCTTTTGGAATACCAACAGCGAAGCAGCGAAGACTATTTGTCGTTTCCTTTCTTTTGCATATCAAACCTTTTATTTTTTTTCTGGGGGGGGGCGGAAGTAAAGTTGCAATATTTATTTCATTATACCTCCTCCAATGATGCAGACAATATCTTCACCTTGCTGTCTCTCTTGACGTTATTGTTTTATAACTATTTTCGTTAACTGCCTCAAATTTGGCAAGTTCTTATATATATATATATATATATATATATATATATATATATATATATATATATATATATATATATATATATATATATATGTATGTATATATATATATATACATATGTATATATATATATATACATATATATATATATATATATATATATATATATATATATATATACTATATATATATATATATATATATATATATATATATATATATATATATATATATATATATATATATATATATATATATATATATATATATCTGTGTGTCCCTATGTACTGGATGTGTGTGCGTGTTTATTTGTGTTTAAAGGCTTTACATTTCACCTTTGCCTATTTTGTTAGCCTAAGCATTAAAAATGTACTCTGATGTCACGGAAGCATAACAGTCTGCAATCTGGGTCTGTTTGCGAGTGAATCCCTACTACTGTCTCCTGCACCCCGGATTACAGAGGAATCAGGAAAATAATAGAAATTGCTTCACTGTCCACGCCATAAATATGTAATTCAGATGTACCTGTCATTATTATATATATATATATATATATATATATATATATATATATATATATATATATATATATATGTATATATATATATATATACATATATATATATTATATATATATACAGTATATATATATATATGTGTGTGTGTGTGTGTATGTACATTTGTGTGTGAGCATATATATATATATATATATATATATATATATATATATATGTGTGTGTGTGTGTGTGTGTGTGTGTGTGTGTGTGTGTGTGTGTATTCTCTGTTAAAACAGAAATCCATAAGAGCCCATAAAAACGCCAAAATAGCTTTCTACGTTTTGCTCTTATTTATATATATATATATATATATATATATATATATATATATATATATATATATATATATATATATATATATATATATACATATGTGTGTATGTACTATATATATGCTGTATATATATATATATATATATATGTGTGTGTACTGTATGTGTATGTGTGTATATACATAACGCTTCTTTCACACATCATCTGGAATAGTTTACTTTTTTCCACCTGCATGATGAATGTGATTAATTCACCATTAGTGAGTCAATCTGCCGTTTAGTCGAATCAGGGAAACGAAGAGAAAAAAGTACCACTATGAAAAGAACTTGATCACAATTAGATGAAAAATATCTGTCCTCGTGATATTCCTGCCAATGAACACAAGCGCAAAAGTAATTTTGCCTTCAATATAAATGATCATATCCAGCTCATTAGCTTAAGAACGATGGCTATCAAATCTCGTAACGAACATAGATATATATGAAAATATATAATATATGAAATATATAAAAGGATGTTAATAATTTTGATAACTAACAATGTTAGATTCGACTTCAGTGACGTGATTGAATTTGGAATTCATAAAGGAAATCTGTTCCCTGTAAATTTGCGATTATTCAGCACTTAAAGATAAAAGTAATCAATAACAAGTATTTAATTCTATATCATTATAATAGGCGACGATGATCTCAGTGGAATAATCCCTTGCTAAAAAAGAAGAAATGGGTGATTTTGTGTAAAATTAGAGTCATATCTATGCACCGTGAACGACGTTGACGAGACTATTATTATTATTATTATTATTATTATTATTATTATTATTATTATTATTATTATTCGTAAAAATATCTTAATAGCTTGGGTCACTAAAATGGCGAAGGTCCACACTGGTCTAATTGTAAATATATATTAAAACACACTGGTCTACTTGTAAATATATATTAAAAATAGACACAAAACGAGAACTTTCGACAACCTTCTCGATTCCCATACATACACTCACACCATTGTGAATTTCTTCACAATTTTTTTTTTCACAAAACCGTCTTGCTTTATGTTTCGACAATCAGAGGCTTCGGCCGAAGTATTTATTTTATGTGAAATTACGAGGAAGGAATATTGCCTAAAAAGGTATAACCCCGTTACAGACGTATTTAACACTACAGGACATATTGCCCAGAGCGCTTCAGGATAATAAATATCATTCCAGTCTAGGGAATAATCCCAGACTTCATTAGATAGCCTCTGCGCTTTCCCATGACGGTAACTTTCTAGGTGCTAAAAGTCCTCTTTCAATCTGATGTGATCTGCGTGTAAAACTGCCAGGAGCCTTTGGTGACCACAATTTCGCCAGAGGATTTTAAAACAATTATGAGCATAAATATGTTGTAATTTGCTTATGGAATGTGTGAGAAAGTGAAAGAGGTGTTTTATGTAGGCACTTCCATTTGATATATTTATGAATTTCAGTACTCGTAGAGAAGGAAAAGTAATTTTTGGATACGCAAATCAAAAGCAGGAGATCCCAAGATAAGGAAAAGTACCGGAAATAATCACTAAATGGCAATCAGCAGACGACACTTCTTCGGTAACTTGTTCCCCAGCTAGACAGAATTTCAAGATGACTGAATCTCCAAATTATCAAAAATAAGAGCGTTCCGAGACTGCAAATCTCCACCAAGGCTGAGCAATCCAACCCTCCCCCCTCCAAAAGAAGCTCCCCTCTCCACAAAAGTCACATTCCTATGTCTCCCAAAATCTTATAACTACCTTTGATGAAACATTCGGAAAGTTTCCCAACAATTTTTTGCGTTGCGTAAACACAATGACATACAAAACCAACAAACAGAGACAAGGTGAATAAAAAGACAGGGAAAAAAAACAATACCTTTACGGCTGAGATACGAAAAATAAATAGAAATAAACAAACAGAGAAGTTAATAAAAAGCAGTCGCTTCAATGGCTGATTCTAGTGGGGGGAAATGAAATTCGCTGCATGAGATCGCTTCATTTTGTATGCAAAAGAAAAGAGGAACCTCACTCGGGCTGAGAAGTCTTTAAAACTAGAGTGGATTAAGTAAATGAAAATCACGTAATGGGAGCAAAAGAGAGTGGTGAGGCCGACTGACAGATAAATTATCAGAGAGAGAGAGAGAGAGATGAAGAGGGAGGGAGACAATCACACAGACGGGGCAGATGGACAGACATCAAGAGAGAGAGAGAGAGAGAGAGAGAGAGAGAGAGAGAGAGATGGAGGGAGACAATCACACAGACGGGGCAGATGGACAGACATCAAGAGAGAGAGAGAGAGAGAGAGAGAGAGAGAGAGAGAGAGAGAGAAATGAAGATGGAGGAAGACAATCGCACAGACAGGCAGATGGACAGAAGAGAGAGAGAGAGAGAGAGAGAGAGAGAGAGAGAGACAGAGACAGATAGACAGACGGACAGACAGGCAGAGAGAGAGAGAGAGAGAGAGAGAGAGAGAGAGAGAGAGAGAGAGAGAGATCCACAACCAGACGAGTCCATCGACCCGCCCAGCCCGCGACGCCAAGAAGGAGAGGGAAAGGTGCTGCTGTTGCTGCTGCTGCCGCTGCCGCTGCTGCACCGGGTAACCAACAGCATCGCTGAACACTCTCTCAGCTGCAGCACCAGCCATCAGACACTTTTATACAGCAGCCGAGGGCGGCGTGCAGCTGACAGGATCATCAGCATCAAAAGACCACGTTATTATTATTATTATTATTATTATTATTATTATTATTATTATTATTATTATTAGCGTTGTTACGTTGATTATTATCATTATACCATCCAAAATTCTTACAGAAAGATTCACAGAGCCGTTTACTTTGATAGCGCGCTTCCACAGAACAAAACATTCATTTAAGAGAGAGAGAGAGAGAGACCGATGCTAATAAAATTTTATACGTGTAAAGTAAAACCAACGATTTATCAAATTATTAACAAAAAAGACAGATAAATAAGAGAGAGAGAGAGAGAGAGAGAGAGAGAGAGAGAGAGAGAGAGAGAGAGAGAAAGAGAGAGAGAGAGACTGATGCTAATAAAATTTTATACGTGTAAAGTAAAACCAACGATTTATCAAATTATTAACAAAAAACACAGATAAATAAGAGAGAGAGAGAGAGAGAGAGAGAGAGAGAGAGAGAGAGAGAGAGAGAGAGACTGATGCTAATAAAATTTGATACGTGTAAAGTTAAACCAACGATTTATCAAGTTATTAACAAAAAACATAGATAAATAAAAGAGAGAGAGAGAGAGAGAGGGATAGTGTTGCGACTAAATGCCAGTAAAACTTGATACATGTAACATTAAACTCTAACGATTTATCGGATTATCAGCAATAAACGTAAATGACGAAATGAATAAACGTCAAGTATAATATCAACCAAAGGAAAAGGTGTGTCTGAGTGTATCTTAAGATTGTAAGAATGTGAGGGGACCAAGGTAAAGAGACTGGTTTTCCTCCTTTGCGCAATCTGGGTATGGGATTTTGAGAGTATCCGCTCGACGCTTCGAAGAACTGTCAAAAAAAAAAATTACGAAATGACTCGCAAACCGAAGGATAGAAAGGGCTCTTGACACAGCTTTGACTTTTGCCAAACTTTGAAAGAAACAATATTTCC
>NC_089768.1:21625000-21640000 GCF_040412425.1 Macrobrachium rosenbergii | reverse complement strand
ACAAGTTTCTGACTGTTATCTAATTATGCTGGTCGATAAGAAGTAAAAATCTTCATGCAAGCTACTAGTATAAGTACTCGAAAGCAAGATTTTCAGCACATTTAGAGGATATTGAAACAATTGAGACTGAAATAAGGCTAACTGCGTAAGCAGAAGGCACTGCAGACATGTCTTTATAAATGGAAAAGCCATCAAGATCCCTAAAAAGCCTAAGTTTCTGAACATCTATCGAGCGAAAACCCTCTGGGAGAGAAGACTCCGGATGACGAATGTCAAGACCTCAGCCGAATGGTGTTTATCCACCGAAAAATCCTGTGACCTCTGCTCTTTAAATGACCCCTCTCAACTCATTATGCGAACAATATCAGAAAGGTAAATATAAATCCTCTAGAAGCAGCCGAAAGCAGATGAATTCGAACCCAAGATTTTAAGTCAACGAGGAAGAGGTTGTGGCATAATTCTGGGTTCGTAATCATAAGTAATATGATCTTCTCCCAGGGTAAGAGCTAAATTGGGCACTTAACTCGAGCCAGGTACCACAAGGAGCTGCACAAAAGTTTCCATCAAAAGCGCCACAACGTTACTGAAAGTCACGTAAAGTTGCCCTTAAAAGAACCTTTGATTTGTTGAACGTTTTCGTACTCTATGTTCCCAGAACTTTGTAACTTTCCCCGGCAAGAAACCATTTCATCGGCAATGGGAACAAACCTATTACATTATAGCTTATGAAACATGGTCACGTTATTCTTTTTTTCCCGTTCTCTGACAATCATTCTTATGAAAGGTTATATATTTGACTTAAATCGCTCCACCCTTGTCGTTGTGAATTGTTCATGAAAACAAGAATACAAGTCCCGCTTCTGCAGTAGATGTGGGAAAGCAACCAATCAAAATAATCCTAAAGAAAGATAATCATAATGGAATAAAAAAATTTTTTTGTTCCAATATACTTTTGTTGTTGTCTGGCTACCGCTGTTTCCTAAAAGCTAAGTTTGTAAAGAGGTAATCTGATGAAAGACAATTAAATTTTCTTGTAATGAATTTACATATCGGTGTTCCTATCGCTTCTTTTCTTTCTACGCGATAATGTAAGAGAGAAATACAGCAAGTAATCTTAGAGAAAAATAATCGTAATGGATTACTAATTCCTTTCTTCAAACTGTCCTTACTGTTTGATTTGTGCAGTCTCCCACTAGCGGATACGTTTTTGGTGTGGCGGGGCGGGGGGCTGGGCTCGTGCCCCCATGAAAAATAATGATGAAATAATAATACTGAAGATTTATTTAGATAATAATAACATAAATAAGAAATATAAAAATGGAAAAAAATAAAAAATCGAATTAAAAATAATATATATGTGTATTTATATAATTATTATATATATATATATATATATATATATATATATATATATATATATATATATATATATATATATATATATATATATATACTGTATATATGTGTGTGTATAATATAGAAATTGGTGGCACCTCCCATGAAATTTTTCTGGATCCGCTAGTGAGGCTCTCCCACTTCTAAGTTTAAAAGAGATTAATTTGATGAAAAATGATTATAGTTTCAAGGAATGTACATCTTATTTAACTCACATCCTTTCTTTCTATACAATGATTTGGGATAAAGATGCATCAAGTGCACCTCAGTTTGAAGCGACAACGAATTCATAATTCCATAATTCAAAAGAAATTTTCCAGTGCCCAGGTAGTCCTTCTTAAAAATGCAGGGATAGGACATCGAGAACGAGTTAAAGAAAACAGTTGATACCTAAATTTGTCCAGCTGGCCGGCGCCCCCACCCCCCGCCCCCGGCCCTCCACCTTTCTTCCGTTTGAATCATGGGTTCGCTTGGAGAGCGAAGCAAAGATTTGTACCCGCTTACTCCTAATAAATAAGAGATCCACTGCAGTAGTTTGAAAATACATTTACTGAGACAAATAAGCCGCTAAGGATATTACGGTAGCTCAAGAATATGCTGTAGATAGAAAGATATATTTTCATCTAAATAATCTTACCATCATAAGGATATTTATCATCGTTGATTCGTGTTACGATCGTAACAAAATTTGTTGATCTGCTCCATCCTCGGCTTAAGAAACTGAAGTAAAAAAAAAAAATCTTGACAAATTCGAAGGTTAACAAAAAAAAAAAAATGGTAAAAGCGAGCATTGAAAAAATGACATTTAAAATCAGTTGCTTATATTATGGATATATAATCCCCTCTCTAAACACTCCGAGAAAGTGTGATTCGAGGAACCATGCGGCGGGTTATTAGAAGAACCAAAAACACCTTTAAAGAAACATGAAGAGTTCCTGCAAACTTTTAAGTAGGAAGAAAGTTTCGCATCAATTAAAAGTCGTCGGGAATCTTTGGAACCCAGGGCGGTGTTGGTGCGCAGTAGCTGCAGTCAGCTTAATACACGGGTTCTTCTAAGTATACATGGCGTACGTAGACGCATTTATGTATATTCATGTGCATGTCTTATTCAAATGCACGAACACGACATCAAGCACAAGTGCATAAATGCTTAAAACATTATCTGTAAAAATACAGACCTAATGAAAGGTTCGTTGACGTACACATGCACAAACTCACTTGCGTGTATGCTTCCATACATTATATATGTGTGTATAATATATATATATATATATATATATATATATATATATATATATATATATATATATATATATATATATATATATATATATATATATATATATATATATATATATATATATATATATATATATATATATAAATATATATATACATATATTCACAAATATTAAGCCACAAATGTAGCTTGATATCCAATTCACCAGGGTTCGGCAGTTAAAGTACGAAAACTTCGTCTCTCCACTAAATGCAAAACCAAAAATGCGCAAGTATAATTGAATTTAAATTAGCAAGAGAAGTTCGCGACAGATTTCCGGTACTGCCACTTGGCTTAGGCAAAGAGAATTACAGCTTGCGAATTTCTGTATATTTAACGCAGTCTGGCCCAGTACTAATTATATTTAATAGGCTGCCGTAAGTGCATCCTCGGGTAATTCCATAAGCAACTGGAGAAGACAGAGTAGAAAATCTATTTATCTTTCCATTCTCTTCTAGACTTGCGGACTTCTCTTGCTGTGGAATCAGGTTGTCTTCCACAGCAGGGGACTGTGTCATATGATATCTCGTTTGAAGGTCCTTGGCGGTTAAATTAGCATAGTCTTCGTTAATTTTATCTTAGGCCGTTTGAACTAATATGTTTGTCGTTAACCTTTATTTTCGGCATCCTGTTACGCTCACCCCTCCGAAGCAAAACACAGGATTACGGAAGTTTGTTAATCAAAACATATAGTTTGTCTTGTAAACAGTGATTTTATGGGCCTTTTTTATTTCACGGGTGACAAAGATGTAACCGCTGATGAAGAGAGAGTTATAGAACCTGGAGACAATGTAAAGCAGATTATCATATGCGACTAAAGCAAAATATTGTCGAATACAACGACACCAGGTCCCCTCCCTTAAGACAAGACTCTACAAATTCAGAAGGCTCTAACCCTGACCCTCCCGTCCTCGTTCTCCATGGTCGAAATCTCCCGCTCATTTATCGCTGGAAGAGATCGACGAGGAAACGAATCCGGGACAGGGCGCCGATGAAAAATCAGACGTTTTGAAACAGGAGAAGACTGAAAAACGTGGCGCTCTCGGGAAGAGCCACTCGTGTCCTTGTGCCGCATTATGAATTGGCTTCACATCCTTTTTGGAGACGGTGTTTTTTGTATCAGAGTGAAAGGAAGTGAAAATGGGGAGGGATGCATTTTATCTATCGGTCTGTCTATTTGTATATCTGTTTATATATGTGGATATATATATATATATATATATATATATATATATATATATTATATATATATTAATCTATATCTATAAATATATATATATATATATATATATATATATATATATATATATATATATATATATATATATATATATGTGTATGTATGTGTGTGTGTGTGTGTATATATTTATTTATTTACATATAAAGATTTGTATGCAAATATATATATATATATATATATATATATATATATATATATATATATATATATATGCAGATAAATATGGAAAGCGTAGGTGTGGAATAACTATGTTTATAATATTAACAACGACAGTGGCCTATGATGGAAGGGGTCAATATAAGGTCGTTTTAGTCCTAGGTAGTTCCCCATTAGGCCGAGTGACGAATCCAGGGGAACACTCTTCCTCAAACTGAGACTTCCAGTGCCTTCCTGACTGATGATGGCCGATTATGGACTCTTTTCTTTGGGCGAGTATAATTACGTAAGAACCGTTGAGCCCTCCGGTTTTCGGCAAGTCTCTAAGGATGGGATTACTAGCCAGCCCTGTATGCTCTTTTCTTGACACCACCCAAAGACCTTATAAACGAGACTGTGCACTTCACCATGATCCAAAATGGCGTCCTATACATATAGAATGGGAGGTCTTGCCCCAGCTCAGTCGGCGCTGGCGCCCATTCGCAGGAGGGTCGACTGGTAAGTGACAGGTTCAGCTCGACCCAAGTGTCTCGGTCCAACACTGAGCTACAGCATTTGCCAATGCACGGCGCATGCGCGAAAGCGAGGACGACATGAAATGTACGTGACTCGCGGGCAATCTCATGTCGCTAATCAAAGAACCAAAACAAAGAGGAGGAGGAGAAGAATAAAAACCCGGAGCCGCATCACAAAGAAAGTTAAGTATACCTAAGTTCAACCAGACCACTGAAGAGCTGATTAACAGCTCTCCTAGAGAGCGCTGGCCCGAAGGATTAGACTTATTTTACGTGGCTAAGAACCAATTGGTTACCTAGCAACGGAACCTACAGCTTATTGTGGAATCCGAACCACATTATACCGAGAAATGAAATGAATTTCTATCACCAGAAATAAATTCCTCTAATTCTTCATTGGCCGGCCGGAGACTCAAACGCGGGCCCAGCAGAGTGCTAGACGAGAACTATACCGACCCGTCCAAGGAGGAACTACTCCGCATCACAAAGGAAGTAAAAGACGAAAGAGAAGAGAATTCACTGAATCTCTTCTTCTCGTTTCGCTCATCCGACCTTGATCTCATCAACAGCTCTCGAAACAACGCCACCTTCACCCTTTGATCTCTCCAGGGAAATAAGTTGATATTTACGAATCCCTATTTTTTTTCCCCCTTTTTTGGTGTCATGGGAGGTTTTACGCAGCGCGTTTCGTCATGACTTTGGTGGAATATATGAAGGGGTTGTCCTTCGGGATATCAGCAACGTATTTACACTCGAATATATGATGCAGGTCGTCATTTTACTTACTTTGTTCGATGCAGACGAAGACCGTTTCCTCGTTTTCACGATCTTGCGTTCATTCGTCAAGAATGATTCAAGAAATATTGCATAATTACATCATAACTTTGTTGCATATTCGTATAGAAATACACACACACATATATACATATATATATATATATATATATATATATATATATATATATATATATATATATAGAGAGAGAGAGAGAGAGAGAGAGAGAGAGAGAGAGAGAGAGAGAGAGTCCTCTCGCCTTAGGGCGAAAGGCTTTAGAAGAAAAACATTACTTGTTTCGTAAGCTCTTAATTTCCGTTCTTGCTGTTGCTTTATGCAATGGCGGTAGACTAACAAAAAAATCTTTTTAAAGTAAAATTAGTACGAATGCTTCCCACAGTGACGATGGAGTTGCCAAGTATCTATGAAGATAAAAAACTGAAGCATGCTTTCATCATTGTAAAGACGATGCAGACAACCATTGAAGGTCATTTTGTGATGGTCTGTGACCTAGTTTCCGTCCACACTGTAATAATACATATCAAACAAGTTGAACAGAAGTCAATGGATTACTGGTAGTCCTAACAAATGCTTCATTTGCTTATCCAGAATTTGCTGAAAATCTGATCTCCACTCCCGGTCGTTGATTTGTTCTTAACCTGTTTGTGATGTAGGTGCGAGTGCTTGCTGATGTGTGTATGATATATTTCAATATAGTGTGGATGCAACATGTAAGTAAACGTCGGAAAATTATCACATCCATATCACAAACATGTTGAAAACAAGTCAACTATCGGGAGTAAAGAACGATTCTTTGGCAAAGGTTGGATAATCGTATGAAGCACCGGTTAGGATTACCAATGAAAGCCGTTAGCTTATGTTCAACCTGTTTGTGATGTGTGTACGATAAATATCTAACATATATTACACAGTCTTCTCGCAAGAAGGTAGATCTGACAGTGATGCAGTTATATTAGTTTAGGAAAGATCGCAAGAACCAACTTAAAAAAAAAATGCTATAATGAATATACGCATGTTTGAAAGCCAAGGACTTACCAAGTTCGTATGAGGAGGAATTCTCTCTCTCTCTCTCTCTCTCTCTCTCTCTCTCTCTCTCTCTCTCTCTCTCTCTCTCTCTCTCATTTTTTTTATATGAAGCGAACTGCTGGTTTCCTCAGCTGGCCTGCAATGATCGCTGACACCGACGGTGATCAGATCTCGTAGAGGGAAATTTCTTTAGTAACAGTGGCCATTATTGGCTTCAGAAATACCCAGGCGCTTGAAAAGCTAGTGATGCAAGATGGCTGAAATGTGTACTGAGATCGTATCACCCCTGAAACGCGATAACAGAATTCACGATTCCGTCCCAACCCCTTGGTCTGTCTGAGATACTTCACGAAGATTAGGAAGGCTGAGAAGGTCGCTGTGATGCCAACAGCTTGAATTTAGTGATTCTGTAAATAACCTCCTTTTACATGAGAAACCGGTGGAAACAAGTTCCCACAAACTTCGAGATAAAGGACGACCTCAAAGATAAATAGTGGGTGTTGGGGGTTTTGCCGATTTCTTAATCATTCTTGTATTCGCATGTTCTTCTTTGAGATGGCTGGAGTTTAGCTCCATCTCCATAAAGCATTTAGAATGAAACTGACAAGATAAGAGGAACTGCATTTGACCATGACTCCATGTTCATGCTGTTAAAAATTCGGTGACTGTAAGTATTTCGTACAGCGCATCTAGAGGCTACATACTTCTGAACAGCCAGTATGCGTACAAGGACGCAAAAAGGTATTTATGAAGCCCTTACCCATAGTTCCTTCAAAACATCGTTAACTTTGGATATGAGACCAGAATTTTTCAAAATTATTTCAGTTCTGCCATCGACTTGGTTAACAGTGAAGCTCTGATATATTCTTTTGACACAGAGACTTTGGATTTGACTACATTCAATTTGCTGGTAGCACTTGACCAGAGAGAGTTGTAGACAGCGTTTTTAGTGAGCCTTGACTTATCCTGCATGGTGTTCCACAGGGCGGTGTTCTGGAACCTGTATTGTTTTTGGGCTTTACCAACGACATGATCAGTGGTCTCGAAAATAAAACTTCATTATACAGTACAGTTGATAAGCTACTATTTCCGTTATTCCCGCCTCCCACCTTACTACGAAATAAATAACTGGCTTGTTAGGATTTATCATGAGATAGACGTATAGCGTAGACACCGAGGTTTGAGGTTGAACCCTAGCAGAGCACTTCTGATTACCTACTCTATGCTCTACTCGTAAGATTCGCTTTGTGTTGGTACAACTTAACAAACCTGTAAACTTTATAATAGTTGGTGTCATCATCAACCGCAAGCTTTCTTTTTCGTGATGTTTGAAAAAACCTCGATCATTAGGCTTCATTTAGACGGTGTTTCAAATCTTTCGGTCTTCCTTGAAATACATCGTCTCGGTGCCCTTCATCCCCAGCATAGGTAATTGTAGTTCCGAGGTTCCCAGGAAGAAATTTCCATTAGAATCTACCTTCTTTGATGCCCATATTGCCTGGTCCTTGAAATTAACAAATTCATCTTGATCTGGAGAGTGGCAACGTCCGATTTCTGCTGAGGCGTCACGATATCACACCGAACAGTTGCTGTAGATGTAAGCGCTTTTAAATTTAAGGGAAGTTGCCATGACACTTTAAAACGTTGAATCATCAGCTTAATTCGTATCTTGATGCATCTGTCTTTTTTTGTAGACTTATATACTTTTTAGCTCGTCAGTGTTTTACTGTAGGGTGAAGCAAAATAACACAAGCATTTTTTACTGCACCGCATCCATACTAGTTCTCCTCACCCGTGTGCTACGTTAAGGCCTATCTTTTAATAAATAGCCATTTTGTTTATATGTTGACTTTTGTCTCTCACTATATTGTATGTATTCGCATATGAGCATTCTGTGTCGGGGAAAACCTACTTGATAACTTAATACGCTTTTTGCTGTAGTTGACTACATTTATTGCTTGTAGAGGTATTTAGTTGTATTCCACCTAGGGAAACGAAAGGTGTTTTTGTGACAATATGCCCAACAGCTTCGTACTCCAATGGCCGTCTTCTTTCCATAATAAACGCTCCAAGAAGAGGTCCGTTGGAGGACGAAACTGTTGGGCATATTCTCACAAAAACACCTTCCATTTTCCTGTGTGGAATATACCTAAATAACACATCTTCTTGTCTGAGAAGATTACCAGTGTTATGTAGAGGTATGTCCTTACTTGGTAATAATAAGTAAAAATCGCTCATACTAGTCATAAAAAATGAACATAAGTTCTATTTGGACTGTTAAAATCTGAGTCAGTTGAGGATAATATTACCTGGATCCTTTTAGTCTTTATGTCAGTTGAGATAATATTATCTGATGTTCTTAGTCCTTGGGTCAGCCGAGATAATGATACCAGAATTCTCTTAGTCTTTGGATCAATCGAGATAATATTATCAGGAGTCACTTAGTCTTTAGGTCAACTGAGATAATATTATCATGATTCTCTTAGTCTTTGGGTCAGTCGAGATAATATTTCAAGACTCTCTTAGTTTAAGTCAACCGTGATAATATAATCAGGATCTTCTTAGTCCTCAATTCAATCGGGATGATATTATCAGAATTCTCTTAGTTTTTGGGTCAATCGAGATAATGATATTAGGTTTCTCTCAGTCTTCGAGCCAATCGAGATAATATCATCGGGAGCTTATAAAATACATTTAAAAGTCCACCCTCCGCTGGGAACGTTCCAGGACGGAGGAATTCGAAAAGAAAGACCCAAAAATTCCCTTGAATGTAGAAAGAAGTAATTCCGCCTTTTATCGGAATTTCATTCGACTAATGGCTGAGTTCGCAGTTCCTGAGGGGTCGATGAGGAGAGTGATGGGAGAGGAGGGGTGGGGGGGGGGAGAGTGAGTTCCAAACTTCTCCCTCACCTCACTTAAATGACTTTCTGGTCAGTCCGTAGTTTTCATCTTTTTTTGTGCCATATCTTTTCGTGCCTCGAGACGTTTTGTGCTAAACCTCTTCCTGGTGCAATATTTTTTTTTATTTGTTTATTTGTATTTCTGTTTATTTATTTATTCAAGGAATTTTAAGCAGCGTTTCTGTGTTATCATGTATCAAATGAAATTGATTATTTCGTTTTCTTACTCAACTATACTACCTTTTCTATCGTAGATTTATCATTACGATTATTAAAATTTAACTCGTTACTAAAAATCATGGTCGACTTCTTAGCTCGAGAATTGTCATTTCCTTCAAGATATCTGTTTCCCACTTGGCCCTGTTCCCAAAATGGTAATGATACCGAATTCTTACCGAATACCAATACTGACTTCAAGTAAATCTCACTGGAAATTTTCTAGCCGTTCCAGAATAATTAGAATAAAAGGATTTTAAATCTGTTGATCCGTCTTAATCTATCGTTTCTGTTCAGATTACTTATAGCAAATTACAGTTATTAATAGATTTAAGTTTTCTCTTGTTATTGGTCATGCTGACCCATTGCAAAACGGAAGCAACGTCAGAAAAGCGTATATGACATAGGCCTACTCTTTACCCTTTTTTCTCTAAGTTCTGGGACTTTCTACCTTCCTTCCTGTTCTTTTATGACTAATGGGGACATATCCTTTAATGCAGTTCTCTTCCTTTTAAATATTAACTCTCATACTTATGTAAATATTCATGCTTATACAAATGAAACGCATTAGGATCATATAAGCATTATTATTATGATTATTATAACTTCAAATATATGTATATATATATATATATATATATATATATATATATATATATTTATATATTTACAGTATATATATATATATATTTATATATTTACAGTATATATATATATATATATATATATATATATATATATATATATATATATATATATATATTAATAGTTAATTTGTACACAAATGCTTATAGCCCATGAATGTGATTCTGTATACACACAATTGTTCCTAGAAGAATAAGACAATTGGTATTTTTCAGTACAAATTTCTCTCTGCAGAAATTGAGAATCAAACGCACTTCATTTGCATACTCTACTTAGCTGCAATAAAACGTAAATCATTGTTCGCTTTGGAATTGCTACACAGCGTAAATTAGGTAGGAAATTTACTGGGATTAGTTATAAGCAAATATGGAGCTCTTTTCAGGATAAAATCATTTCAGAGGTTCTCATTTATCTATAATCAAACCAGCAACCGGACTCCGAAACCTTCAGATTTTTCAAGAGTGATCGCTTAAGTGGCATAATAACGGGAGGCCTCAGCTTCCAAGGTTGAAAAGATCATGTGATAAATGAGGGTATTACCAGGTACATCAGAGATACAGTAGATATTAAACTGATACAGTAATAAATGTCGTTAGTATACAGTGCTGCATCATAATTTTCCTGTAGTTAGACCTTCGAAGGTTGAAAAGATCATGTGTTAAATGAGGGTAGAGCCAGTGACATCAGAGATAACAGTAGATATTAATCTGATAAAGTAATAAATGTCGTTAGTACATAGTAATGCATCATAATTTTCCTGTAGCTAGAGGGTGCATCAATTCGCTGTAAAGCCGTTTTGGCAAATATGAATTCCACGTAGATAAAGTTTCCGGAAACACGACTTGTGGCCCCGTCCCCCGAAATAGGCTTGTATTTTCTTGTTTCCTTAGGGAGATAACATGCAAGTTATAAAATATATTATCCAAATAGGTAAAAAAAAAATCATGTATAGTGTAGCTGAAATCTTCGATTATCTTGTAAATATGTTATCAATTATTACAATCACAACAAAGGAACATCCCCAGTAGGGGGTTAGTGCCGTCATCGCACCGCATGCGGTACACTGTAGGCAGTATTTAAGGTTCTTTGCAGCCTCCCTTTGGCCCCTACCTGCAACCCCTTTAATTCCTTTCACTGTACCTCCATTCATATTATCTCTCTTCCATCTTGCTATCCACCCTCTCCTAACAATTGGTTCATAGGTGCAACTGCTGAGGTTTTCCTCCTGTTACACCTTCAGATTTTCAATTTCCGTTTCACTGCTGAATGACCTCTTAGGTCCCAGCGCTTGGCCTATGGCCTAAATTCTATATCCCACAACGGTACAATGTTTTCTTTCCTCAACCTTAAACATTGATCAGCATTATTTTTCCTTTTTTCCTTCTTAATATGTTGACTTCCGGAACTCATTATGGCCCATTGTCGCTCTCATCAGGCTCCTAATGTCTGTTGCGAGTTTTAGCAATGTTCCCTGGTTTTTAAAAGGTATAGCCATTAATACTACAGTCAGTCCATCTAAAGGTGGTCATATGCCAGCAAAGGCTCTTTCACGTGGGGTGTACGTAGTTATTAAAACTACGCTCTAGGCTGTCTTTTAGATAACCTTGGGGCCTGTATGAGGGGGTAAGGAACCCCCCTCTCAGAATCCCACCCCCATCTACCATCCCCCTCCAATTAAACAATTAAGACCATTTTATTTTTGGCCTTGAGTGTTTAATGAATCTTCTTAGAGACGGTATCATTTGATATAACAACTCTTCCAGCAATCGTTCTCAGTACTAATTATAAACCAGTGTATTGTAATTGTGATTTGATGGATAACATATTTACAAGATATCAAAGACTTCAGCTAAATAATGGGTGAATTTTTTTTTTTACTTTTTAAATAATATTTCTTTACATCTAGCACGTTTCTCCGTAAGAATATTTATTGAAGTTCAAATTCTTTTTCTTCTTTGCAGAGTGTGAAATGTGGATTTCTACACCGTTGATGATACAAACATATTACGCTACATAGTCCTTAATTAATCTATATTCAGGCTTTAATGCAATGAGCATATGAAGCTAGAGGAAGCCCTTTGGTCTTCCGAACTAAGAATCTTGATACAAGCACCCGGTTTATTGCATGTTGATGGACAACATAGGTTTTTAGATGAAAAGTGACCAGTGATAAGGAGTGTACCCGTGGATTCTGTCTATTACTTACTTGTAAAGAAAATTTTAATGTAAATATTAATTCTGACACACGTATAGACGCACACACACATTGTATATATATATATATATATATATATATATATATATATATATATATATATATATATATATATATATATATATATATATATATATATATATATATACAATGTGTGTGTGTGTGTGTGTGTATTTGTTATATATATATATATATATATATATATATATATATATATATATATATATATATATATATATATATATATATATATATATATACACTGTATATATATAATCAAATAAGTATAATGCAGTACGCTCACCTGTAGGCCTACAGTCTGCAGAGTTGTAAAAGGCAAGGTGCCTTTGCTATCGTTAGCTTTCTACTTTACAACAGAATTTTCTTCTTAATCTTCAGTAGACTGAGACACCATCAGTTGAGAATGCCCATTCTACAGTAATTCGGAAGAAGGAACAGGAAAAAAGAATTTAGAGATGTCCGCTTTCCCTTCTGTTACAAATATCTAAAAAAAAAAAATTGTCCAACTTTCTCTTTACTTCCTTATTCATATCAATGGTCTTAGGAACTGGCAACGCAAGGATTGCCCGAGTTGCCACAATTGTAGCGGAAACTCGACTGATGGCAATGGCTGTTGCCTCGTAAAGTGAGTCGTTTCCTCTTGCTTGCTCAAGATGTTTTAACTTTGCATTTTTATTTTATTTATTTATTTATTTTTTTAAACTTTCGCTCTTGCTCCGTATTTCGGCACTTTTATTTCTTAGTCTCGCTTCCTTTATAGGAGTGTTACCGCGTCTGAATCAGAAAATCTTCAAATATTTTGTGAGTGCAGACAAATGCATTTGATATCAATCATATTTCTAAGACTTTGTTGAAATGTTGATCACGTAAATGGGATCGTTTACAACAACGAATACACAATACACACAAACTGGCGATGTGAATGTTTGTACTGTAGCCAGCCAGGGTCATGACTAAAAAAATTAATTACTTTTAGATATTTGTTTACCAGATATACCTTGTGAGCGAAACCGAGTAAGTTTTAAATGGCAATTCTATATTTGTTGGATTAATTGATTTGCAGTGTCCAGAAGTCATTCAATTGAGTGTGTGTGTGTGTGTGTGAGTACCCAAAGATAATTGCAATGTACTTTAAAAGTGAAAATTCAAAAACTCATATATACAGTAGGTAGGTGAACAAATTCTTTAAAAGAATGCCCGTTTGCTTATGACTTCAATTTTAGTACGGTGGCATTAAAGTTACCTAATTACCTGCTTATTACACAATCCTATTCCCAATAAAATCCTCGCCTTCATAATTTAATTCAAAGACGAGTTTTAGAGCAAGTTTGCTTCTTCTTGCTTTTAAAGCACGTCATTATTTCAATATGATGATCATATGATTTAAATCATATGATCATCATATTGAAGTTTCTTCGGCGCAATCGAGTTTTCTGTACATCGTATAATCAAGGCAACCGAAAATAGACCTATCTTTCGGTGGTCTCGGTATAATGCTGTATGAGCCGCGGCCCATGAAACTCTAACCACGGCTTGGTGGTGGCCTAGCCTATACGTTGCCAGACGCACGATTATGGCTAACCTTAAATAAAATAAAAACTACTGAGACCAGGGGGCTGCAATTTGGTAAGTTTGATGATTGTAGGGTGCATGATCAACATACCAATTTGCAGCCCTCTAGCCTCAGTAGACTTTAAGATCTGAGGGCGGACAGAAAAAGTGGGGACAGGAAAAAGTGCCGTCAGAAAAAAGTACCGACAGAAAAAAGCGCGGACAGAAAAAAGTGCGGACGGACAGATAAGCCGACACAATAGTTTTCTTTCCAGAAACTAAAACGATATAAGAGTATTATATACATATTGTAAATTCCCTGTAAGGATCGCCTTCTTAATTATGTCTCCAAAGATCGGCTTTTGCAAGGGACATAAAATTTCCATTACCAAGAAATAAGCATATTTTATCTTTTTTTTATTTTTTGAAGTAGATGAATTTCCAAGAATTACTTTGAATACATTGGCTTTCTTTTTGTTCCTTTTATTTCAAATGCATTTCTTGTCTATCTAAGAGAATGCCAATGTTTTTTGCACACCGTATCGTAAAGGTAAAGATAAAATAACGATAATAACTAGGTCGTTGTTGTAGGTAACGCAATAGAAATTTCAATAACCAAAACAATACAAAAACTGTTATGTAGTCGAAAAAGGATAAGCCAAGGAAATCATATTCTCAGACCGTGTTTATTGTTTTCTATCCGTCCATTTAAGACAAGGCCTGGAAGATATCACACTATGTATATGCAAAATTTTGTGACCGTTATTGACAAAACCTTTTTTTATGTAATCACAGTCCCGAAGTGGTTATAATGGAATTTTTCTGTACGACCTTCTTAATAGGGAGCTAAATAATTCGTATGATAAAAAGGGCTGTCTCCTACATGGGTAATTGGAGAGGTCGGGAAAGGGAGGGGAGGGGAAGCTGAATGGATGTCGCATCCATTGGATGGGGGGTGGGTTGGGGCGGGGGGGAGGAGTAAGGGCTACCAGAACCAGAGCCAAACCTGAGAAATTCCCTTCTGAGCGTCGGATTATTAAACCAG
>NC_089768.1:21617500-21622500 GCF_040412425.1 Macrobrachium rosenbergii | reverse complement strand
CCAAGTATGAGTCTAACCGGACCACGTATTCATTGTGTTTGTAACTCATCAGAAAAAAATTAAAAAGATTTAGCAGTCGTCGGCCGTCCCCAGTAATAATAATTACCTCGTCACACCTGGTGATCGAGCGCAAATTGCCTTTGATTTCACACAACTCTGCCTAATGATGTTCTCATCCGCCGGCCGGCTTCTCTTTAATGAACTCTCTCGTCACGCGTACAACAGCACACTTCAGCCATCAAGAGAAACCTTTCAACGAAACATTACAAATTTTCATCCACTTAAAATCATTCTTATTTAAATGCTGAAAAAGAGACATTACAAAATCTACGTTTACTGATATAAAGCTTGTTTTAAGGCGGTGGTTCATTATGGGACAAAACCTTCAAGAGAAACCGTTACAGATTTTCTTCCCCTAAAAAATTTTTTTTTAATGCTGAAAAAGAGATACATTACAAAATCTACATTTATTGATACAAAGCCGTCAAGAGAAACCATTACAAAATCTACGTTTATTGATATATAAAGCTCGTTTCTCAGAGGTGGTCCATTATGGTCCAAAGCCTTCGAGAGAAACCATTTCAAATTTCCCTCCCCTTAAAATAATTTTTTTTAATGCTGAAAAAGAGGCACATTACAAAACCTACGTTTATTGATATAAAGCTCGTTTTCCCGCGGTGGTTCATTATGGAACGAAGTCTTATTTCCATATTAATGGTGGCAAATCCTCGTCTGTGTATGTAGATGGAGATGACTTGCCGAATGGAAATTTAGTTTAATATTATGTTCATGGTCGCTTTCGGCTAAGCATGTTAGCGCTGTTTATCCTAATGGACTGAAATTTATTATTACAAAGTTCATTTACGTTATTAGTATGCAAAACACCTCGCAACTATTTGTTGCTGAAATGTACTGTAAAATAGAACTTCTTTCTTTGAGTTCTAGTAAAAACGAATATATGTTACATATATTGGATTTATTTTCATTTTTTTCCGTTTTTTCTTCTCTTCTTTCTGTATTTCACTTTCTCTTAATTCGTCCTAATGAACACCTTAGTCTTTGGAAGCTTGAACGTCAAGTCAATGGCCCCTGTGGGCTTGTTCCATATGAATAGGTTTCATCTACTGCATGATAATAATAATTATTATGAAAATGATTGACCTAACCTTTATCTGCTTCTCCTCTAACAATAGTAACTTATCTCGATTATGTAAATTTTTTGTCGATGCGGTTCCACTATAGGTCTAAACTTTTAAATGAATGTCTCAGGTGTTCAGCAGTGGGAATATTACTCCCTCTTTCACTTAATATACTTGTTTTTCCCTGTGTCTTAGTGTACATCGGTATGTATTAGTGTATTAGCATATATTAGTGGGAGAATTGGTCCAAACATATACAGTAAGGTGTGTTCAAGTCAACTTAGCTTGCATCCATTCCGCTCTACGTCTTTCCAAACTTGCCAATGGCCCCATCTCTCTCTCTCTCTCTCTCTCTCTCTCTCTCTCTCTCTCTCTCTCTCTCTCTCTCTCTCTCAATTTCTCCCTCTTTCTCTCCCCTCTCTCTCTCTCTCTCCATTTCTGTCTCTCAATTTCACCCCCCCCCCTCTCTCTCTCTCTCTCTCTCTCTCTCTCTCATAACACGCCTCTCCACGAGAGGGAGCGAGCGCCCGCGCCCACGCAAGCCTCTTTTGCCGAAGTCATTCCCAATGGTTTGCATCTGAGCGTCGGTAATCGAGTGGTTGAAAACCATCTTTGATCTCCGCGGCCCCCTGAACCGAAAGAAATCTTCCCAGAGGAATCGAGTCGAAATTAATTGCAAATTATTCATATGTTGCAATGGAGTTTTCATTTCGCCGCCCGCCTTTGATTCGCTGTTTTCCGCCCGATTCGAAAAAGGAGGTTTTTAATTTTTTTTTAAATCCTGAGCGCTCGTTGGGCGAGAGACAGAGTGACGGACTGACACATAAGAGACAGGCTGAGGCATAGAGAGACGGAAAGGGATTCTTAATTTTTGGGCCCTTTAAGAGAGAGAGACAGACAGACAGACAGAGAGAGTGAAATTGAGAGAGAGAGAGAGAGAGAGAGAGAGAGAGAGAGAGAGGAGAATAAGCGGAGGTGGAGAATAAAAAGAGCGATTCAGTGAATATGAAAAAAACAGGTAGACAGAGAAACATAACGTAGGACAGAGCCTTTGTTGGAACTGGAATATACGATTTAGGCCAAAGGCCAAGCGCTGGGACCTATGAGGTCATTCAGCGCTGAAAATAATGTTGAAGCAGTTGTTAGGAGAGGGTGGAAAGTAAGATGGAAGAATGAGGTTATGAACGGAGGGATAGTAAAAGGAATGAAAGGGGTTGCAGCTAGGGACCGAAGGGACGCTGCAAAGGCCCTAAAGTAACGCCTACAGTGCACCGCATGAGGTGCACTGATGGCACAACCTTCCTACGGAGAAAGAAGAGCCTTTATTGTTGGTTCTCGTGGGGGACAAGGGTTCTAACAGCTACTCTCCTTAGGTACGCCACTTACTGGAGAAAAACACTCACAAACAAAAGCCAAATGGGAATATGACAAGGGGAGATTAATAGCAAATTGAATTTTCTTTGTTCGCTGATTTTTTCTCAAAAGAAAATATACCAAAAAAAAACTATATATTTCCTTAATCTTCAATTCCATTCTTTCCATAACTTTTGAGACTGTTTGTGTATCTTTCGTCATGATATATATGCCTCTATCAATCTTCAATTGCAAAATGAATCCCCCGGAAGAGGAGATCTGTCAACCTAATGTTCAAGTTGTAAATCTAAAATGACCCCCAAATTGCACCATGTAACAGATGAAATGAAAGAGACATACAAATTCAAAATCACTTTGCTTCAAGGCATTCATGAATATAGGTAACTAATTGTTATTATCTTGTACCTAAAGCTGTTCACATATATTTCCTTGGTTTTTGAAACCTTGTACCTAATACTCTTCAAAAGACAAACGCGTCTTTGTTATTGACATTCTGTTGGTTTATGTATGTTGATACCTTACCTTAAATACTTTCAGTCTTGTAAGTAGATCGCGAAACTCCAACTTGAAGAAATGTTCAGTATCTGGCTTTCTTTTTCTTTGAAGCAAAGGGGATGTAAAATCGTAATATTCAATACATTTCTATTAGGAGACTATTTTCAGATTCCGTCCATTTGCTTACTATTTCTAAATACTATTTATTAAGATCAATTCCGTTTGTTGCAGTAAAAGGAAAAGTTCATGCGTTTTATATTACTTTTTAAAAAATAATAGTCGTTTATGAAAAGATATGTTTTTCTATTCCTTGTTAGCCAATAGCGCTTACCTGTAAGTGGAATGAGATGAAGCAAGTATGAAAAGAATGATTATATATATATATATATATATATATATATATATATATATATATATATATATATACATACATACATACATACTGTACATACATACATACATACATACATACGTACATACATACATACATACATACATACATACATACATACACACAATCGCAGGTTTTCAAGAGATTTTGAATATGCTTAGCTCCGTTAGACCAGATATATGCTCTCCAGTCTAGGTGAATTTAACCCTGTCAATCAAAGCTACATATTCCTCTCTCTCTCTCTCTCTCTCTCTCTCTCTCTCTCTCTCTCTCTCTCTCTACCCTTGCACCTTTCATTTTCGTTAAGCCCATTTCGTTCTAAAGATTTTGTTATGAGTACACGATGACGTAACTGTAAATTACAGCATTAAATAAGCTTCCACGTCTTGTTAGATATACGAGCAACCTCTTATGCCTTTGCAAAAAAAAAAAAAAACACCCGTTTTCTTTTATCCATTTCACAAAGTCTCTTCGAAAGCGACCTTTTTTTTTTCTCTTTATTTACCCGTTTCCTTTCTCTCCCGCTTTCTTCCCTCCGTTCCTGTCGCGCGAAATCTCGGAACTTCTGACGCTTTCCCGTTTGGATCGTCTTTCTCTTCCTTCGGTCAGAGATGGCTCGGCGTTTCTGTTCGCCCAAGCCGCGAGGAAATTGCTCTCTTACGTCATACGTCTCCATTGCCTTCTCCGAGTTGATGATTTTATGAATATTTTTTGTATTGTTTCTGTTTAATAAGTGCGATCTCTTCTCTCTGTATTTCCCTTTACCTCCTGTTACTTGTTTCTAAAGAACATCTTAATATTCTTTGGAAGTTTGAATTTCAAGTCAGTGGCCCCTGCGGGCTTGTTCCGTATGAATAGGTTCCATCTTCTAATAATAATAATAATAATAATAATAATAATAATAATAATAATAATAATAATAATAATAAAATACTCTGATCGTTTACATCAATAGACTTCTTCATTAAGGCAAGTTATGATTATAACGTTTTTAGTAGGTTTATATCCGTTGTTTTTCTTTTTATTATTACTATAAATTTTGGATCATTTTTGCTTCTTTTATTGTAACATTTTTGTCTTATATAGACATTTGGAACAAAAGAAACAAATTAGCAAAGTGATCGATGACAAGCTCTCATCTCCAGAGGCTGTTGCTTTTTGTTCTGCTTTACTGCTTTTTTCATTGTTTTTTTTTCACTGAGAAATATTTGCTGTTTGCAAAACATGCAAAATAGAGTTTTTTTTTTTTAGCAAAAGTCCACTTCAAATGAAAAAAAGAATTAAAATCTGAAAAGTGATATACATTGTTCACATAGTTCACTTCATATTGACAATGAAGGAAAAAATAGGAATCTAAACAATAATAAGAATAAATCGAAGATATAATGGAAATTCGTTTTAATATTTTCGTCTTCTAAAAGGACCTCTTCAAGACGATTTATTTTACATTGTTTCAATATAAAACAGTATTTTTTTAAACTGCAACATGAATATTTACTTCCCAAAAACTAAAAGAATTCCTTACTTTTTTTTCTTACTCTGGGCAAAGCATCGATAAAGAATTCATTGAAATGAAAAATGAAACAAAACTACATAATAAC
>NC_089768.1:21600000-21612500 GCF_040412425.1 Macrobrachium rosenbergii | reverse complement strand
GTTAATCATGGTATTCATCTCCTATAGACTATCTCTCTTACGCAGATAAAATGAAATGTAATGCATGGATACATAATGCCTTAAATATATATATATATATATATATAAATATATATATATATATATATATATATATATATATATATATATATATATATATATATATATATATATATATATATATATATATATATATATATATATATATATATATATATCTATCTGTCTATCTCATGAAATTATTGACCGATTCATCCATATAAAGAATGACAAGTTTAAAAGGACTTAAAAGGGAAGAGACTGAACGCAGAGGGAAATAAATGATTTTGTCCCCAGTGCAAGCACACTCATCAATACCCTCCTCTCTCTCTCTCTCTCTCTCTCTCTCTCTCTCTCTCTCTCTCTCTCTCTCTCTCTCTCTCTCTCTCTCTCTCTACTGTACTGTTTCGTCAAAAAAAAAAAAGACAGTGTGGTGCAAAAGACTTACTTTAATTAAATGTACAGTGTTTTTGCCGTGTAAATGTTTTTCGACGCGGTTTTCAGAATTGATTTCATTCTTTTTCTTCTTCTTGTGCGGAAAAGGAAGCGAACGTTTATTCTACGAAATTGATTTTATGACTTTTAAAAGTGTTGTGCGCTACAAACAAAACAAAAAAACCCACAGAGACTATCGCTCCTCCTACAGCTTTGCTTCTATTCGGATACGTCTGAAATACACACACACACACACACACACACACACACACACATATATATATATATATATATATATATATATATATATATATATATATATATATATATATATATATATATATATATATATATATATATATACTGTATATATATTCATATATATAGTATGTATATATATATACATATACATATATGTATATATAGATAGATAGAAAGATAGATATAGATACCTGTGTGTGTGTGAGTTTCTGTGTGATAGTTCATTCATCCTGGATTCAGCGGTTGAAGAATGAATTTGACTGTGATTTTTGTTTGGGATTTCTTTCTGGAGCCACCCTGATTATGGAATACGACTTACTGAAACGATATCAATCAAGTGGAATACTGCTTATCGGAAAATTTTCAATCTGTTTCATCTCCTGAAAATAGATATAGAGAAATCATGAAGTGGCTTTACATGAATTTCACAGAGAACGGCAATAAACAAATGATTCTCAGAATAAAAGATGCAGATGGAGAAATGCTGGCTAAAGGAATGCAGTCCTGGGTTGATGGAGTGAGTAACTGCATCAACTGTTGAAGGTGGAGGATAGAAGAGAAGAGCTGAATAGATCGAGAGTAGAATGGGCACTAAAAGGTTTGAGAATGCTTGCAGATGTGACTGCTTAGGTTGGAAGAGGTTAAAGAATGGAAGGACTGCAAGAGCTGATAGGGTTGTATGAGAGATGTTCCATATAGTAGTAATAGTGTGATTTAGCTGCTGACCAGGGTTTGTAAGGTATGTATAGACAACGGATAAGTTCCAAATGAATTAGAAGAATAATTGTTCAGCTTTTTGAAAATGAATGCAACAGAGAAAGTATGACAGATGACAGGATAGAGAGGGGAAAAACAGTGTTGATTTAGAGGAAAGAGAAAGTGCTTTAGGATTCAGTTCTGTAAGGAGTTTGAAAGGGGGAAAACTCTGAACCCGGAATACTTAGACCTTTAAAAAGCTTATAATAGAATCGATGAAGAATCACTGTGGAAAGTGTTGAGGACGTATGGTTTAGAAGATAAGTTGGTGAGATGTGACCAAATCAGTGTGTGGAGGTGGCTTGCTGATTAGTTTTCTGTGTAGGTGAATGAAGAGACTTATGTGGAAGTCTTATGCACATGGCGTCCAGACAATTCAGCTATTTGAGTAATATCTAGGTAATAATCTTTGGCTTTTTTTTTATGAAGCCACCCGTTGTCAGTTTGGAATGTTTATACAAGTTTATATATATATATATATATATATATATATATATATATATATATATATATATATATATATATATATATATATATGTGTGTGTATATATGTATATATATATATATATATATATATATATATATATATATATATATATATATATATATATATATATATGCACGCAATCAACACACAATCACTGTGGAACAGAAATAAACTTCTGACTCACATCAGGATCGAAACCAGGTCTTTCAATTGCAGGGCAAGGGTGCTGCCAACTGAGTCATACAGGTCATAAAAGAAGTTGCAACCTAAGTACCACGGTACCTGAGGCTTTTACCTGGGAAGGATTGCTGCAGTTTTACCCAGGAAGTTGGGTAAAACTCGCTGGTATACTAGACTGCCTAGGTAGAAGCCTTAGGTACGGTGGTGCTTAGGTTGCAACTCCTTTTATGACCTGTATGGCTCGGTTGACAGCGCCCTTGCTTTGCAATTGAAACCTGGGTTCGATCCTAATGTGAGTAAGGAATTTATGTTTTATATATATATATATATATATATATATATATATATATATATATATATATATATATATATATGTACAGTATATATATGCACGTGTTTGTAGATGCATTGCAAACTGGTTTTTATATATATATATATATATATTATATATATATATATATATATATATACAGTATATATATATATATATATATGTGTGTGTGTGTGTGTGTGTGTGTGTGTGTGTGTGTGTATGTGCATAACAGAGAAAGAGAGAGAGAGAAAGATGCCCACTATAGCTACTAGCCTAATAACTAACAGTTTTTTCTTCATGCGAGTCTGCGAAGCCTTACCTACGCACGCATGCTTTTGAAAATGGCAGGTACACATTTACCTTTAAACGTCGTGTCCTATCCATTCCCGCGAAAATTATCGGAAATACCCGGAACAAAAGTCACCACACTCCAGACCTTGAAATTTCAAAAGTCCGAAGTCCCCCCAAAAATTGCTGAGGTACCGGAGAACTGATTCGGCATCAATCGCAACCGAAAATACTTCGCTACAGAAGTCGTCGTCCTCTTCCCAGACCGCAACAGGTCTCTTCTGGACCACCGAATCAACCGCTGGTCCCTCCGAATCTCTGAAAGCAGTGACGAAGAATAAGAATATGTAGACAGAACCTGGCTCAAGAAGAAGGAGTAAAATAAGATCTTGCAATTGCGTGATAAAGATATCGTCAGGAGGAAAGAGGTCTGAAATGTGTTGGGACGATTAGGTTTAGACTTTAGACCAGGGATGGGTCTCCAGACTGTTGCCCGAGTGCTACATCCGGCCCGCCACATGGTTTCATCCGGCCCTCGGCTAATATTCAAAACTTGCTTCAGCGAGATTTTGGAATGAAAAAAAAAAAAACGATATCATCCTTCACATTAATGTGAGAGCAGGTATATTTTTGGTTAGCACTTGCTAATGCCAACAAGTTTTGTTTTGATATCTCCCATATGTTTTTACTTTAGTTTGAAATAATTGAATATATGAAACTGAAGCTTCTTATTCTTTTTTACTGTGGCCCGCAGAGATGTGCAAAATGTATAATGTGGCCCTAATGCTAAAAAGTTTGAAGACCCCTACTTCAGACGAACACAGTAGCATCTCTAAATATATTAGAATACCAAGATGCTTTCACTGGAATAAAATCTTTCCAGAATTCCTATGGATAATGAGTCGTTAGTGACCATCATTTTCCTTGTCCTAAGGTTCACTCATCTACGGCTTCATATGTACACACTGATCTTTGAATGAACTGAAGTTTCTCAAGTGTCTAAGGGACGTAAGTTTATATTATTGCTCTGGGAAAATCCTGAAACCATTGGGTGGGTTATATGAAGACAGTGGGATTATTATATTTTCTTAAGTATTTAGTTATGGAAGTCTCCTCTAACTACATAACATTCATAGAGAACACAACCGTCAAAAAACGATGATTTTGGATCAACCGGGCTGTCTGGATGCATAAGAATCTCCAGATGCAATCGGATCTGCAGTTGTTACATTAATTTTAATTGCAAGAATGAGAATCCTCAGATAAATTGCAGTCTCTCCTTCCTCTAAATCAACACTGTTTTTCCCCTCTCTATCCTCTCATCTGTCATACTTTCTCTGTTGCATTCATTTTCAAAAAGCTGAACAATTATTCTTCTAATTCATTGGGAACTTATCCCTCATCTATACATACCTTACAAACCCTGGTCAGCAGCTAAATAGAGTCTTTTGTCTTCTACATCTCATGATGAAAATGACGAAGGCGTTCGTCGTTTATCAAATACAGAGCGTTTAATACTTTTATTTACTTGGGTGACGACGAGATGTTTACAGTTGATGAAAACGTGTGTGTGTCACTTAGTTGTTTATCCTTTTGTTAACTTTGTTGTTGTTGTTGTTACCGGATCAGTGCCATGTTCTCATGTTCTCATGGATGCTGCTCTTATTGCTGCTTACTCTTGTCACTGATGCTAATAAGGTATTGACACAAGAGATTTCCTTCGCCTTCCTTCATTATTCAGTTTTTTGCCAACCTCCTGTACGAGAAATTCATTATATGTACTTATACACTGTGAGAGAGAGAGAGAGAGAGAGAGAGAGAGAGAGAGAGAGAGAGAGAGAGAGAGAGAGAGAGAGCCCCAATTGGAGGGAATGAAAGAGGAAACAGAGAGGGAGAGTTATTTGTCAGTCTCATACACGAGAAATTCCTTATATGTACTTATACAGAGAGAGAGAGAGAGAGAGAGAGAAAAAGACAGAATAAAAGAGGAAAAACCAGCGGGCCTAAACGGAGGGAACGAATGAGAAAACCCAGAGAGAGAGAGAGAGAGAGAGAGAGAGAGGGATGGAAAAAAGACAGAATAAAAGAGGAAAAACCAGCGGGCCTAAACGGAGAGGACGAATGAGAAAACCCAAAGAGAGAGAAAGAGACAGTGAGAACGAGTATGAGAGAGAGAGAGAGAGAGAGAGAGAGAGAGAGAGAGAGAGAGAGAGAGAGAGATGGGAAAAAAGACAGAATGAAAGAGACAAACCAGCAGGTCCAAACGGAGAGAACGAAAGAGAAACCCCAGAGATAGAGAGACAGACAGACAGACAGACAGACAGCAAAAACGAATATGGAAAAGAGTGAGACGAGACATAGGAGAAATAACTTGGAAAGCGAGAGGGGAAAGGCCGTTTAGTTTCTGTCTGCTGCCGAAGTTATTTATTTTGACTGCTCTAGGGATGACAAAGTATATGACTGCCAGTCACGGATCATCCGGAAAAAGGCGAGGTGGTTTCTCTAAATCTTCTACGTAAATGATTGACAGTTATTATTATTATTATTATGAAACCTGTTCACATGGAACAAGCACACAGGGACATTGACTTGGAATTCAAGCTTCCAAAGAATGTTGGTTTCAACCTCCCACCTCCCACCGCAGACCCCACACTGCAACAGTAACTGATCACGATACAGAGCCAGTGATCTTTCATCGCCCTGGGGGAGACGCGAACCCGCGACATCTGAGTGGCATGCCACGACACAAACCGCTATACCAGCAAGTATTTGGTTGCAATGATTGCCCCGGAATCACTGATGAATGATAAATGAAGCTGTCCTAAAGTATAAATAAATAAATAAATATATATATACATAATATATATACAAATCAAAGAAGAAATATTTATATTATGCATACGAGATGGAACGGGAAAGATTTCCAAGTTTTAGATGAACAAGTGGAATACCAAGTTCAAAGGAAGACTTCGGAAATGAACATTATATTAATTTTGATACTTGTATAGTGGTGAGAATTATTCACCATAATTGCTATTGTTGCGATAATGATGAGGTATTATTATTAATATATGATGGGGACACTTGGGATTTCAACGGTTTCCTGTATGTCAGCTTTACGATCATAATTTGTACTTACGGAAGTTTAGAAAAAAAAAAAAAGTTAAGTATATCTTAGTTTAACCAGACCACAGCGGTGGCTATGTGTCATTGATGTGCTCTAATAAGGACTAACTTATATCTGCCATATGCGATCCTTTAATCATTATTTACGATTGCATTCTCAAAGGACAGTTATATCCACCCCTCCTCTATATATTCTTTAGTTTAATGAGATAAAGGTTGCTATTATGTTAAAAATCTCGAAATTGTATTCTTACAAAAACAAGTGAAAAATGAGCCGAAGTTTCTTCGGCTCAATCGAGTTTTTTTTGTACAGCCACTACAGAGTATAATAAATGGCACCGAAAATAGATCCATCTTTCGGTGGTCTCGGCATGATTCTGTAAGAGCCGCGGCCCATGGAACTTTAACCAAAGCCCGGTGGTGGCCTGTCCTAATCGTTCCCAGAAGCGCGATTATGGCTAACTTTAACCTTAAATAAAGTAAAAATTACTGAGGCTAGAGGGTACGATTTGGTATGCTTAATGATTGGAGGTTGGATGATCAACATACCCGCTTGCATCCCTCTAGACTCAGTAGTTTTGAAGATCCGAGGGCGGACAGAAAAAGTGCGGACGGACAGACAAAGCCGGCAGAATAGTTTTCTTTTGCAGAAAGCTAAAAAGGTATAACATAAAAACAAAAGCCCTCAGACAGAGTTCTCAAAAAACGCCATTCATGTCACTTTCCTTGGAACAGGAAGCCGTGAGCGCTTTTCCCTACAAATGACACGTGCATTATTTCTCATTAGAATCTTTTGAACTTCACCTAATGACGTTGTAAACCCGTTTTAGTGGTAACAAACGCGTGAGTGTTTGCCGATCAGTTTACATATGCACACATACACACAACACACACACACACACATACATATATATATATAATATATATATATATATATATATATATATATATATATATATATATATACATATATATATATATATATGTATATATATTACTTATATATATATATTCAAACTATAATGGTATATGTGTGTGATATATATATATATATATATATATATATATATATATATATATATATATATATATATATATATATATATATATATACATATATATATATATATATATACTAACAGGACCTCATTCAAACTACATGTGTGTGTATATAAATATATATATTGTATATATATTTATTTATAATGTATGTATTTATTTATAATGTATGTATATACATAATATATATTTGTATTTATATTTTTACGGTTAATCCTTCATCTTACTTATATCAACTCTAATTTACGACATTTATCTTTTGGTTTGGTTTTATTTATTACTTTTCTCTGGGTCCTGTATTTGAAAATCTTCATTTTTCACATATGGGCTTTCTTTTCGATGGAAACTCACTAGGGCAAGTGGACGGCCCTTATCGCTCGTTCCATACGAAAGGAAGCACATTTTGAATTATTACTGCTACTACTATTCCCGCGGCAACTGTCACCACAGTAGCTACCGATGATGATAATCTAGCGGGGTCTTCGGAATAACTTAGGACCAACGAAACAATCCACGGAGTATACTTGATGACAGGATTAAGAAATGTACTTTTCCCCTCCACTTTTAAACAGGTATCATAAGCAGGAGACTATTCATCGTTTATGACATTAATCGTATTCTGCTCGTGTGCTTAGCATCTCTGCGTGTGAGATGAAAGATTTTCTTTACTTTTCTGTTTCATCGGGTAACAACAAAAATGGCAGATGAAATCGCTTGAAAAGGGGTTACTCATTATAACTGCTTTTTTTTATATATCGATTTCGGATAGTGTGTTCGGGTCCAGTTTCCAGGTTCAAGAGTCCCTTGGGCGAATGTGAAGAAAAGCCCAGTGGTCCTATTTTTTTATGGAAATAACGGAATTAGAATGTAAAATTCACGCCAAAGGCCAAGCACTGTTCAGCGCTGAAACGGATATTGACAGAACAAAGGCTTGAAAGGTGTAACGGGAAGTAAAATCTCGAAGTTGCACTATGAAACAATTGTTAATGAAGAATGGGAAGTATTTTTTTCATGGAAGTGAATGACGAAGGCGCCTTCAGTAATCTAGTTAAAGAGAATGAACGTGGCAGTTTTACTTGTTTATTTTTCTGACTTTTTTTTTTTGGTTTTATTTCTTTGTGGTGAAGATTATGCGAGTTTCTTGTGCTTATTAAAAGAATTGGTTACAACGGGATGAAGGGAGAATTTGAGAACTTTGTAATCTAGGGTTCTGTAATCTTTGCTTCGCATTAATGTTCGTTTAAATCTCACGATATTTATATACATTTTTATATATATATATATATATATATATATATATATATATATATATAAATATATATATATGTGTGTGTGTGTGTGTGTTTGTTTGTGTGTGTGTGTGTGTGTGTGCAATTGTATTAGCCACAATACCCTCTTAACCCCTCGAGAAGTTAAGAGGGCATTGTTGTGGCTATTACAATTACATATGTATCTGATAGAAAGTGATCAGTAGATTCTATATATATATATATATATATATATATATATATATATATATATATATATATATATATATATATATATATATATATATATAGAGAGAGAGAGAGAGAGAGAGAGAGAGAGAGAGAGAGAGAGAGAGACATAATATCGAATTCACTATACTTTGGAAGTAACTTACACTCAAGGAGAATTATGACTGGTAAGTGCATTTGCCCAAGTCACGATTCGAACCTGTGGTTCAGATACAACGACAGCCAGTCAGATTTGCCCATTAGGCCATCAAGTGAGGTATAAGATGACATCGACTGCACTGCACATATTCCTGTCAATTCAAGTTCTCTTCTTTAAATCGATGTCAACCCAACTCCAACATGATAGTTAATTGGCAAGTTCGTGACACCACTTGGCAATGTGTGCGTGTGTATGTATGTATGTATGTATGTATTTATGTACGAATGTGTGTGTGGTTTGATATACAGTCTAACGTCCGAACCACGGTCCAAAAGAAAGAGCACGTCATTTTAATACTGTATTACAAATTAATTTTGCCTCCCTTTGTGGTTAAATGTTTCGTGTGTGGGATTGAACCTCAACTTCGCTGAGGTTGCCAGAGGGTGATAATTGCAATCAATAGCCAATAAGACGACTTCTTCCTAGGAAGAACCGGTTTCACTACAAATAATATCTGTTCGTTTTCTTTCCTTTGTCAATTAACAGTCATCCTCTGATGTGTAAACCTGGCAAACGCTAGTGCATACGAGATTTGAGTGAATGGTGCAGGTGTGTGTGCGTGTGTGTGTGTGTGTGTGTGCGTAGGGGTTCGATACACTTCTGATGAATACGAAGCAGCTAAAGGAGTGGGGATTTAACTACCTAATTCACTTTCAATCAGAAGTTTTAGAATAAATCTGGCATTTTCCCCCCAAAGTTTTTTTTTTTTTTTGGTAGACCCACACCTCGGCATGGCGAACGGTTTGTTTTAAAAATTATACATACTCATACGTATATAACATATGTGTAAATATATATATATATATATATATATATATATATATATATATATATATATATATATATATATGGATAATTACGCTTTTCTGATCGCAAACCCGTAAAGAAAACTATTGCCCTTCTGTTATCATTTTCCTTACAAAACATTTATAACTCTATACAACTTCTAATGTGTCGGAAGAAGCTCGAACAATTGATATTGGTTATATTTAAAAATAATAAAAGAAAGTGATCAGGACGTCACACTAACCCATTTCTCACTTTACACATGACTGGTAAGGGGTGAGGGGAGAGGGGAGTGTTTGCAGGTGGTGTGAGGCACTACTCAACCCCTCCCCCAAGTTCCCCAACCCCAGACCTTAACCGACAATACCTCCCCCTCGCGTGCCATTGGTTCTAACCACCATTAAGCGTTGTTTCGAAATCTAGATGAATTTCACATTGCCTTTTACACTGCCGTCAGCTAACTGGTTCTTTTATATTTATATTCCGACAGTAAAACATGTCTTTCATAACATGGGGATTACAAATCAACGGGACCAATTTTGATGTCGGTAAATTCCAGTCGTGCGTAGGCCAATGAGCATAGACCGAAAGTCCCCCCAACGCAATGACGTAGGCTGAGACACTTGTTTAACAGCATACACGTAAAGCTTCATGTTGAATATCAGTCCTGCTTGCGCTGTGCTGACGCAAAGTGTGCAAGTTCCTCTACACCCAGTGACCCACAAGTATTACAGTTCCAATCTTTGTCTGGTGGTGTCGTCTGTTCACTGAATATTGTTTCCGTATCCCTCGTAAGGAAGTTGCAAGATGGATATCAATAACTCACGTGCCAAGCGTGTATTGCATGACCTAAGTGCAACAGTAACGCCTAAAGTGAGGAGTAACAAGGAACTTCTTCAATTATTTTTGAATGAACTTCAAATAGCGTTTGAGGTCCCAGCTGGCTTTCCATATAAATTTCATATAATTCATGCCGGTAGTAGTTACGAGGATCTGGCAGTAAATCCCAATGCCGATTTTGACGTCACGTTGTCTCTCGGGGGACAATTTGTCTCAGAAAATTTCAGGGTAAAACGAGGTCATGGTGGATATTTCACCCTCGAACCCAAGAGGGAAATACCAATTTTCTAAACTCTAAAAACTTACTGAGGGATGTTTTTGATGCCATCGGACATTACGTTCGTAAGGTGAATATATATGGTACCATTATCAAACACCGTCACTTTGAGGGAATATTTTTTTGCCGAACGACGCATTTCTATAGATCTAGTTCCCCAAATTCCTTTTAGCACCTGGGGTCAGTGTCCTGATCTCTTACCCTTGGAGGAGATGCCACGAAGTCTTAGACAGTACATTGATGTAACGAACAGGAACAGATCTCCTTGCATGTTCTTCTCACTTGGTGTTCCAGAAGGTACCAACCAAGGAAGTAGTTTATTCAACATTTCCTTCTCCTTATTAGAGAAGAATTTCATCTGTAAGGAGACAGGCATCCGTGACATGGTTCGACTGGTGAAGTACATTCCATGAAGCGCAATTGGGAGGGCGAGCACCATTTCAAGTCCTTCTACGTCAAGAGAGTAGCCTTGAAATATTATGAGGAGCTCAAAGGAATGGAACCCTGGGACGGGTGTCTGCGTTTGTTGGAGAAGTTGGAGTACGAGGTGAGAAATCACGTTATCGATGGATACTTCGTCAGAAATCAACCCCTCAGGAGGTGGAACGACGAGGAGACGCAAAATTTCATCGAAGAAATCAGGACTGTCAGGGGAAAGAACATCTACGATATCCACATGGGATTCTATTAAAAGTAAAGGTTAGTGGAGTATTCACACGCACACACTTCCATAAAAATACAAAAAAACGGTAGTATTTTACTCTAAACCTGTATTTGATATTGGAATTTTTATGCCGTGATCTTAAGGCTCCTTAACATGATAAGTAGGGAAGCTGGTGCTCAAATCTGTCGCAGATTTACTGTTACCTACATAATTACCGTCTTTTGTTTATGTTTTACCATTCATTGCAATGGGACGCGTACTGATCACGGCGTTCATGGAACTGGTGATGTTAATAACAGCTGTGAAACTTTACAGAGAAAGAAATGAACGTCATAAACGTTTAAACATAGGAAAATGGTATTGTCAGGTCCAAAATTAGATTATGGTTTACTGCAAAATTTAACCAAAAAATGTATATATATATATATATATATATATATATATATATATATATATATATATATATATATATATATATATATATATATATATATATATATATATATATATATATATATATATATATACTATATATATATATATATATATATATATATATATATATATATACATACACATATATCAATATATATATATATATATATACATATTTTTCTTCAATTGTGTTGTTATTTCTTTGTACATTTTTTTATATTTGTAATTTGCTGTAAAGTTATTTCTTTGTAAACTTTAGTTTTATGTTTTCTTCGGTTTGCTAAGTAAAGAATGACAAATAAATATATATATATATATATCCACTATATTTATATCTATATATATATATATATATATATATATATATATATATATATATATATATATATATATATATATATATATATATATATATATATATATATATATATATATATATGAAGAGATATATAAGTAAAGTTTACAAAGAAATAACAGATGGGGATTACAAAGGAAAAAATATGTACATGGAATCCAACACAATTGAAGAATTAGTAGAACTGCCAAAACAGGGTTAAATATTCAAGAGGTTTTACAAAGGATTAGGATCAACCGTTCAGAAGCAGAGACAGGACAATTAAAAGATTATACAAGGTGACTGACCACCAAAAAATGTCATAAAAGTACAACTCAATAATCCTCTTTTTTTTTAACAATAACAATTTTTGCAAGATAAACATTTTTACAAATAAAAATTCATATTAAACGTACGAAAACATAGAAAATGTATATAAGGTAACTAATTTGTAATTAAGTCAGTGATTTTACCTTTTAGGTCATTCTTGAACATTTTTCTAATACAGGGGTCCAGATAATACAT
>NC_089768.1:21582500-21595000 GCF_040412425.1 Macrobrachium rosenbergii | reverse complement strand
TTGCAGCCCTCTAGCCTCAGTAGTTTTTATTTTATTTAAGGTTAAAGTTAGCCATAATCGTGCTTCTGGCAGCGATATAGGACAGTCCACCACCGGGCCGTGCTTAAAGGTTCGTGGGCCGCTGCTCATACAGCATTGTACGAGACCACCGAAAGATAGATCTATTTTCGGTGGCCTTGATTATACGCTGTAGCGGCTGTACAGAAAACTCGATTGCGCCGAAGAAACTTCGACGCCATTTTTACTAGTTTATTTTGCTCCTTGCTTCCTCGCCGTGTTTGAAAGATAGGGTAGCCTGGTTGTTGAGAGAGATGAACGGCGAATGCGGAGAAAATTAAAATACAAAAACAAAATTTTTTTAAGGGTAGATGACCGCAAATTTATGAACCTTTGGAAAAATAGACCAAGTATGTGGAATTTTGAGATATGAATAAAATTTTATAAACCCGTGATGGTGAAGGTGCAAAACTTTTATCAAAATACACGAAGGATCAATGGATTTTGACATTGTGCGTGGTGTGATGTTCCAAATTACTCTTGTGTGTTTCATTTCACAACTGGAAATCGGCGAAATGCTGATGCTCGGTAAACTAGTTTTATATATATATGCAATTGCTAAATGTAAGCTACCTTATTCTATTCAGCATGGTTTGTGTTTGTGTATGGTTTGTATTAAAACTGATAATTCTTATAACGAATGAAAATAAAAAGTAAATAAAGATTTGCGTTAGCACTTCCAAAATTTTGATGTTATTCATCCTACATGATATCAACTACCAAGTGTCAGCGGGTATGCCCAGTTTCTTTGGGAGTGGGATAGATGCATATAGAGCAATCCATTGCATCTAACCAAAGTTTTCATTCAAAGGTAAGTAAGCCATTAAATAAAATAATGACAGTTATGCAGTGAAAGCAAATTAGAGAACATTAAAGTTAGTCAAAAAAAATTCCACAGTTCACAAGGCGTTACGATTAGAGATCATTATTTTAAAGGAACCAAGGAGAAATATGTCTCAGTTAAAATTAGTCAAAATTCCACGAGTAGGCTATACATTCTTCATATCATTCATTCGCAACTGTATGCCACATTTGAGTGGGTCAGTATCGCAGCCAAAAATCCTTTTGAACGATTTTTTTTTTTTTTTTTACCATAAAACAGCCTAATTATTTTTCTGTTTGTTTTTCTCTTGCCGATTCTTAATGACTTTTTTATGCCGCGGAAGACCGAGAAGACATATAAGTTATGTGCACAATTCCCTTGTGCAAGTGTAGGTAGTTGCTGCCACGAAAAATTGAGGTCATTTGCAAAGTCGAGTAGCGAATTCCAAAGACTTTAATCAACAATATATATACATATATATAATCAACAATATATATATATATATATATATATATATGTGTGTGTGTGTGTGTGTGTGTGTGTGTGTGTGTGCGTGGTTGTGTGTATTTATATATTAAGAATACACTCGTGTTAATGCACTTTAAGCTGTATTCATTGCTGGGAGACCAGAATTCGGCCCATTACGGAGAAAGAAACGAACGAGCAACAAAACGAAGGTAAGCTAACAAGGTAAAATAAGGTAGGCCTATATAACAAACTACAAGATGTATCTAGCCATCTACGAAGTATGTTACGAATCAGCCTGCTCAACAAAATAGGGAAACTTTTTGCTCCAAGTTCCAACCTCAGAAGCTCCAACCACTCAACCACATTGATTTGGGAGGTCTTTCTACAGTTTGTCCTCAACACGAAGGTAACTACCAACGAAAAGTGGCGGTACGTGGCCTCCAGAACTCCATCCATGTGCCATGTGTCCCAAATCTGACGCGCTCATTCGTGAGAGAGGTCAGAACTGTTTGAATTGACTGCATGTCTGGTGTTATGCACGTTAGTGTAGTCTGAGAACACCTTTATGCAGAGGACGATCAGAATTATGAAAAATTTATACAGTCCTCAGTGAGGGAACTGAATGCCGCTCTTAGCTGTAAATGCCAAAGGAAAGGATATCTAATAGAAATTGAGTGTTTCCTAACAATATATGATGCAAGTCAGATGCTGAAGACCGAACTAGAGCAGTATTCAAAAGTTGCCGCAATTTATGGGAAAAATATTTCCTTTGGATATTCAGGTCCTCAAAATATCTTGAAGGGCTTTCTCGTAATGTCACTATTCTGCGCAGATGAACAAGAGGTAGACTGGACATGTTTCCGGAAAGTAAATGGGTAGTCAGAGTGTGACGCCGAGGAATTTAAATAGTTGCGTCTTTAAGGGCTCTTATACACGTTACTTGGCCAAGTATGGTTTCGCAGCATGGTACCGAAGCTGTGCTCGGAAGCTGCTCGCGTAGACAGAAACGCTGAACCACCTACACTTTCTGGGTAGCTACGAGTGAGCTGAATATTTGCGTGCTTCGACACCATACCTCGACACTGATCCGAAGCGTTCACCAAAACTATACTTGCCCACGTATCGTGTGTAAGAGCCCTTATAACAAACTCCGGCAATGAAAAGAGTCCGGCTGAGGTGTCGAATCACTGCCGTCTACCTACTAGCGAATAGTGCCTCATTTTCCGCAAGGTTTTAATTCAGTCCCTCGCACTTTTGCACCAGACATAACCTGAACTAAATCTGTTAAGAGTTTCAGCAGTCACTTCTCAGTGTTCAAAAAAACAGGATTTTACAAAGAGTGCGGTATCATTTACATGAGCGACAAGTCTGTTTCGCCCGTATGGGAGTAGTGCCGCCAGTGCACCTCACGTGGTGCACTGTAGGCATTACTTAAGGTTCTTTACAGCGTCCTTTCGGCCCCTAACTGCAACCGCTTTCATTCCTTTTACTATACCTCGGTTCATATCCTCTTTCTTCCATCTTGCTTTCCACCCTCTCCTAACAATTGTTTCACAGTGCAATTGCCAGGTTTTCCTCCTGTTACGCCTTTCAAATGTTTTTATTGTCAGTCTTCCTTTCAGCGTTGAATGACCTCATAGGTCCCACCACTTAGCCTTTGGCCTAAATTCTGTACTTCAGTTCCAACAAGTTTGTTTCAGGTTCAAATCGAATAACTTACGAGGTACTTCAGACTACATTCCTGTAGTCACTGTAGTGCCCATCAGACTACACTTTGCTACCTGTTCCAAATTCAATAATGTTCCATCAAAGACTACACTTTGCTACCTGTTCTAAATTCAATAATGTTCCATCAAAGACTACACTTTGCTACCTGTTCTAAATTCAATAATGTTCCATCAAAGACTACACTTTGCTACCTGTTCTAAATTCAATAATGTTCCATCAAAGACCACACTTTGCTAAATGTTCTAAATTTCATTAATGTTCCATCAAAGACTGCTCTTTGCTGCCTGTTCTAAATTCAATAATGTTCCACCAACTCCATTCGGAGTTTGGAAACACGGCTCTCATGATTAATATACTCAAACAATCTTTATCTTGTGACCCGTGATCAGTCGTTGCTGTTGAGAGTACGTATAGGCCTATCCAGAATACCGAATTGTACCATGCAGGACACAGTCGCGATGTCAGTTTCAAAGATGTTATATTTGTAAAGTGTGAATCTTGCTAGTGTCCCTCACAGTAAACACAGAAGGGCCATATGTCATTAAAGTGTGTTGTTACACTTTATTGGACCAGCATTTCTCTCTCGTAAACTTTTCCATTATGCTTTTACGAGGAACAACTATAGTAGCTGCGAGTTGGGTATGAACTTGCATCTCCATGTTATTGTAAACTGCCATAATGAGAGGATTGCGATTATAGGTCTGACAAAGTTTGTGGTATTTGAATACTTAATTCTCTCTCTCTCTCTCTCTCTCTCTCTCTCTCTCTCTCTCTCTCTCTCCTCTCTGTTGTTGTGTCGTTAGGTCATGATGCTAAAGGTGCTGCTATCACACGGACGATTTTTTTCGGCATCTTTTGATGCTCCGCCGCCAGGAATGACACCAGTTGATAATCATGCTGTCACGTAGGCCGAAACCATTTCTGTCGTAAACAGCATGCTCTTAACTGAGTAACATGCTTGATAACATCCATTTCAATAACACTCTTACGTACGTTCGGATTAAGTCGGTAGCGACAGGGCACAAGAGCATAATCGCGCCCTCTAGTCGTCTGTTTCGAAATTTGAACCGTTCTTTTTATTACGCATGACGCGTAGTTTAACAATAATACGTATGTTAACTGTCTTTAGCTTGCTTAGCTTACTGTCTTAGCTCGGGTAATGAACAGGGTGGTCATTATATATATAATATATATATATATATATATATATATATATATATATATATATATATATATATATATATATATATATATATATATATATATATATATATATATACACATATGTATACATATAGATACTGTATATATATGCTTGCTCAGTTTACTGTCCTAGCTATGGTAATGAACAGGGTGGTCATTTTATAAAACAGCTTTTGATTTCTGTTTATGATCAATAACTATATATATATATATATATATATATATATATATATATATATATATATATATATACATATATATATATATATATATATATATATATCATAAGTTGTTACAGAGAATAAGAGTGCTAGTGTGGACCTATGGACCCTGCATAGTCAACATAAGGTCGGCACCGATACCTTCCCTTTAATTACGCTAAAAAATAATTTACTAGCGTTATAATGGAAAAGTTATTCTAAGACCCATTTTCTAAAAGAAAATAGAAGATGATTTTATACCAACAGAAAATCGTTTCTAAAATTAGGCATTTCGTAACAGGTCGCCGGATGGTCTTGGCCCATAAAGTTGGTGTGAAAGAATCGCGAGAATTAGTATTGCAACCTCCATCTTTTTTTTTTTTATGTCAATTTATAGATGGCTGGGTGATCCGTTTCTGAAATGCATTCCGGACAAAATCTCACACTCCGTTGTATCTGTAACGGAATGCAATTTCGGACATTAATATCCAGGAGCGGTTTGCTTTTCTGAAATTCCGAAAACGAGGTTGCCGGTAATAATGGAAGTGTTCGAACTCGCGAGGGAAAAACCAGTCGTGAAATAATGTTTCTACCTTTGAATGATATGTCTACTTTTGACGATCACATTAAGAATGAATAAATGCGGTATCAAGTATGTGTTTTTTTTTTATTTCCTGGAGAATTTTTTTTCAGAAATGCCCAGTTACAGTATTAACGAAAGTGTTCTAACTCCCGAGGGATAGCCAGTTGTGAAATAATGTTTATACTTTTTGACGATCGTATTAAGAATAGATATGTGCAATATGAAGTGTGTTTATTTTTATTTCATGGAGAGTTTTTCTTTTTAATAACCCAGTTATGGCGTTTTATTCCAGTATTAATGAAAGTGTTCGAACTCGCGAGGGAAAGCCAGTCGTGAAATAATATGTCTACTTTTGACGATCATATTAAGAATGAATAAATGCAGTATCAAGTATGTGTTTTTTTTATTATTCGTGAAGAGTTTTTTATTTTTTAAATACCCAGATATGGCGTTTTATTCCAGTATTTATAAAAGCGTTCGAACTCGCGAGGGAAAGCCAGTTGTGAAATAATAATTTTATTTCTTGACGATCATATTAAGAATAGGTATATGCAATATAAAGTATGTTTTTTTTCGTGGAGAGTTTTTTTTATAACCCAGTTATGGCGTTTTATTCCAGTATTAATGAAAGTGTTCGAACTCGCGAGGGAAAGCCAGTCTTGAAATAATGCATCTACTTTTTGACGATCATATTAAAAATAGATATATGCAATACGAAGTATGTTTTTTTTTCGTGGAGAGTTTTTTTTTTTTTTCAGAAATACCCAGATACGAGTTTTGTTCCAGCATTAATGAAAGTGTTCGAACTGGCGAGGGAAAAACCAGTCGTGAAATAATGTTTCTACTTTTTGACGATCATTTTAAGAATAAATGAACGCAGCATCAAGTGTACTTCTTTTTTATTTGCTAAGAGCTTTTTATTCCCAGAAATTACTCCATTTCAACGTTTTATCCCTAGAAATCTTTACAAGCGTGGCAAACGACCTGCTTAGTTTTACTCTGGAGGTGCGGTCAGTGGAGGGAAGGTTTGAGACACTTGATAGAAGAGTTAGTACCCCCTCCGAGTCTCTGGGCACCGCGACCTTGTGTCTATTTCTAAATCAGCCGTGTGCATAGACTTGGTGGATATCGATTTGCGTCTGTAAAGCACGCGACCATTATGTATATACTGTCGTTTGTCAAATGACTGATAAATTTCACTTGATTTCGAACTACGTCATAGTACCTGTTTGTTCACATAAGTCAAATTTTCGCTCTTTTCGTTTTTAATAAGAGATATTTGATTTGTTACACTACATGAAAAGAAGTGTGAAATAGAGAGTAATGGGAGTTTTTCATATCTTCAGAAATGAACCAGTTAAAAATGGTTACAAAGATATGTTATAAATGAAATCATTTGATCTCTTCAGAAATTAAGCAATTAAGAAAGGTTAGCAAGCACAATATGTCACAGTCTTTATCTCTTCAGCAATTAAGAATATTTCAGTCATTAATAAAAAAATATTTTATTTATCATATTTAATGTAAATGGTAAATAAAACTTACATCTTTTTATCTGTACGAATGAAGCATTGAAGAATGGTTACCAAGCACATGGTACCTTTGTTAAGAATAAAAGCATTTTATTTCACTCTTTTTTTGTCACTTTAGTAATCAGGCATTTAAGAATGGTTAACCAGCGCAAAAACGTCACTAATTCCAAAACATATATTTTAAAGTGAGGGAGTTTGTGCCCCTGTAACATACTCATTCATTTTTGTTTTGAACTTTTCACTCTGTCCACCTAACTAGACAGCGTAGAACTTTTTTGGGGGTCCTCACCAAAGCCTCCAGAACTTTTATATTAGTAGCATTATTTGTTTATGCAAAATGTAAGATTTTCCTCTTTTTTTGTCAACAGTATTCAGTTATGAATGCCATCATGCTGCAGTCTGGCAATGTTCCGTGAATATGAGACCCAATAAATCAAAATCATCTTGAGAAGCTCATATAGTCCTTGTAATAATCGCCATGGCCTTGAAATCAGTGACGAATGAGGTAAGGAAGTAAGATTTTTGTTATAGGTAAACGAGGAATTGATTACTCCTGCATTGTGTTACACTTAAAAAAAGCTCCTAAAGCTGGGTGGGTGGGTTAGTGCCGTCAGTGCACCTCAAGTGGTGCACTGTAGGCGTTACTTAAAGTTCCTTGCAGCGTGCCTTCAACCTCTAGCTCCAATTCCTTTCATTCCTTTTACTGTACCTCCGTTCATATTCTCTTTCTTCCGCCTTACTTTCCATTATCTCATAACAAATGCTTTATAGTGCAACTGAGAGGTTTTCCTCCTGTTACTCTTTTACAGCCATTTCACCCCTGATTTCCCTTTCATCAATGAATGACCTCGTAGGTCCCAGCGCTTGGCCTTTGGCCTAAATTTTATAGTCCATTCCCTTACATAAAAAATAGGGAACAGATGCACATGGCAATCTATGTCATTTGAAAGGATCTAATTCATGAGTCAGTAAATCTACTTAATTTGGCTGATTGCCGCTCGCACCAGACCCCTTCCACGGCATTGTTGTGCCCTAACTTATTCCTGTCGTCATGTGGATCTCTGTGTGTGATATTTCAGCGCATGTTGACTCGTGAGACGTATGTGAATGGAAGCTCCAAGCTCCGTACTGCATATCTGATTGATTGTTGTAACTGACGTGGTGGTCGGTGATTTTGTATATATATATATATATATATATATATATATATATATATATATATATATATATATATATATATATATATATATATATATATATATATATATATATATATATATATATATATATATATATATATATATATATATATATATATATATATATATATATATATATTAGTGTCTTGCTTTATTTGTACAACTGCTGTTCATGGTGAGTATAGAGACTGGGAGATAACAGCTGTTGTGTACTTAATTTATTCATATAAACTCTTTTATTTCGATCATCGTTCATGTTGAATTCATCGAATAAGTGGACGTCAGCCCCATATAACATCATTAGTTATGAAAGGTTTGAAAAAAGTGCCGCATTTAATGGAAAATAACATCATGCTTGTTTATATATGTACGTAGTTTACGCTCATATATATATATATATATATATATATATATATATATATATATATATATATTTATATATATATATATATATATATATATATATATATATATATATATATATATATATATATATATATATATATATATACACACGTCCTTAACTATTGGTTGAAATAATTGCTGTTCGAGGAAAGGCATGACTTCGTTTTTTTCTTTATTTTCCCAATTCTTATAAGACATGGAGTATATCTCGCTCCGACTATGATCACTGGATAAGTGATCCGTCATCGGGAACAACCAAACGCAATATTACACTTGGGTAAATCTTCAATAAGATTCTTATATCAAATTAGACAGAAAAATCAATATCCTTGAATGAAATGTATGTTATGCCATTATTCAGCAAACTGACAGCAGTCCGGCATCGTCACCTTCGGATGCAGGCGTTGTGATTAGCTAAGCACATTTTTCATATTCATCCAGAAAGGAGCTGCGCCTTTCACTCCATCTTTTACTCTTCGCCACTACCTGACAATGAAACAATGTAAATGGTATCATAAAAGCATTACCACTGTTATTATTGTTATTATGATATTATGGTTTCATATACGTATTAATAGTTATTTTATTATATATATATATATATATATATATATATATATATATATATATATATATATATATATATATTATATATATATATACATATAATATATATATATGGATATATTTTATATATATATATATATATATATATATATATATATATATATATATATATATATATATGCTTGCGTGTTTGTGCGGAGCCTCGATGGCTCAGTCGGTTACAGCAGCAGCTTCGGATTTCGTAGAGGTCTGTGGCGGGTTCAAATCCGCAAGCCGACTGATCAGAGAGGCAGACACTTTGCTATCCGTGTAGACATCCCGGGATTATATATGTAATCAACGGATAGGTTTGCTTAAAAGCAAATGGGTGTTACAGACTAAATACACACACAAAACAAAGTCACTACAACGCCTTCTAAAAACATAACAAACATCTCACACATCTCGAACTCTCGCCCTACCCCCGCAACAACTCGCTGCTGGGAAGAAAGGGTGTTGGGTCGGGTATGATACATGAAACATACGCTATCGGGGTCTAAGCGATGTCAGGCAGGGCAGCCGATCGAGACTACAGGTCTACCCCAAAGCCAAATCAAAAGTCCTTCAAAAGAAGGCATCGTGCTTACCCCATACAAAAATGGGAAAAAAGCACGTTAAAAGAAGAAGAAGATATGCTTGTGTGTTTGTGTGTGTGTATGGATAGTTCCGTTAAACCCCTATTGCCTCAGTTAGCCAAAACAATGAATGATGTATCTGGCAGTTATTCGAATTGTGGCATCAGTCAAGTTGGAGAAGGAGGTTATTCCTAGAAGACTTAATGCATAGGTGACACAGACAGACAGAGACCTCATGTTATTGGAGCAAAAGGTGTTTAGACAAGTTTTGCTTTGGTCTTTTGAAATAAATTAACCAGTGTTGTTTAGGACTGCTGTTGGTCATTAACCAGTGTTGTTTCTTTATAGAGCCAGTAACTTCTTTATGAAGATTTGCTGAAGAAAAGAAAGTCGCATCTATATATATATATATATATATATATATATATATATATATATATATATATATATATATATATATATATATGTGTGTGTGTGTGTGTAATATATACAATATGTATATATATATAATATATATATATATATATATGTATGTATATACTTGTATATATATTATATATATATATATATATATATATATATATATATATATATATATATATATATATAATATATATATAATATAGCAATATATATATATATATATATATATATATATGTATATATATGTATGTATATATATATGTAATACATGTTATATGAAATATATATACGTATATATATTGTATATATACAAATGCTTGTTTGTAGGTTTGTTTGTTTGCGCGTGTGCACGCACGAACACGTGCACAACTTTACTACTCTTTCACGCAAGAGTTCTATAAATAGAGGTCGAAAGATATCCCCTTTATCAGCCAACGTAGAGAGAACATTACATAATATATCACCTGTTACTATTATTATTATTATTATTATTATTATTATTATTATTATTATTATTATTATTATGAAACAGTTTAAAGAAAAATTTAAGGAGATATTTTCTCCTTCCTTTTTAGTACATTTTTATCTATTAATTAATTGATTAATTAGTTTTTTCTTTTTTAATAAGCGAGATCTCTTCTTTCTGTATTTTCATTTACCTCCTCTTACGTCTTCCTAATAAACACCACTATTCTTTGGAAGCTTGAATTCCAAGTCAATGGCCTCTGTGGGCTTGTTCCATACGAATATGGTTCATCTTCTGATAATAATAATAATAATAATAATAATATTATTATTATTATTATTATTATTATTATTATTATTATTATTATTATTATTATTATTATTATTTTTATTATAAAACAGTTTAAAGAAAAATTTAAGGCGATTTTTTAGAAGTTCATAAGCGCGGCCGTCAATATTCTTTTTTTACAGCATACAGACAGCGTAGATTTGAACGGGAGAGAAATAACAGTGTCGTCAAACCAACGGGATAACACCAGCAAGCAAAGGATGCTACCAACTACACCACCCTATGATAGCCTTTTAAGATCCTTGCCAAAAACAGAGCTTTCAGAGTAGGCAATAAATACCGCCCTTGTGATGGAGCAGGTTTCTGTTCAAGGATGGAATTGGAATGGAATATAGAATTCTGGGACCCTATCATCATCGGAGACCAGTAACGCTGGGTCTGGTCAGTACCCGGATGTGGTACCGCCGAGAAGTAGTGTCAGGCCAACCTAAGTCCGAACAGGGCGTGGGTCAGGCAACGAGATCAATAGGTAGATATGCCGGAATGAAAGGTAATCGCTGACTGGATAAAAGTCGCGAATGTATCGACTTCAGTAGAAAATGATCTCCATTGGATTGTTCGTGACAGGCTGATTCTGTCAAGACTATTTCCGTCATGAAGAGAGCGAGTGCAGCAATTATCTGAACTCCACCCGCGAAGAATTTTCGGAACAATGTGTATTTTCAGCATTCAGCAAATACGCATATATGTAAAATTACATATATATATATATATATATATATATATATATATATATATATATATATATATATATATTTATATATATATATATATATATATATATATATATATATATATATATATATATACTTCACTTGTGTGTGTGATTGTACTGTATTTACGCAATGTGTATATTTATGTAATGGTATATTTGTTCACTGTTTATTGCCAAACCCACCTTCAGTTTTGCCAAGGGGATGTATTTTGTGCTGTACTTCATTCTTTTGCAAGTGCTTTCCTGCCTCCCCAACCAATCTCCCACGTTCCCGCAGACTTGCGTTCACTCCACAAACACACGCACACACACACACACATACACACACAGTCGAGGTGAGCGAGCCGGGACTTAGGAAATCATTGATCCTGGTGGTACGGGCTCCCAACAACATACATACATACATACATACACACTCTCTCTCTCTCTCTCTCTCTCTCTCTCTCTCTCTCTCTCTCTCTCTCTCTCACGATATTGCACTTCTCCCAGGTTCAATGAACGATACGCAATTTGGGGAAATTTATGCCAAAATCTCCGTTATTAACCACTTGGAAATCTCTCTTGATATTCTAGTCTGTTTAAGTCGGCGCCTGCCCTCTTCGCTGCTTGACAAATTACTCTGCATTTTCCTTATCGCGTGTATGCGCGTTTATGTGTGCGCGCGTGGTGACGCGCTCGCACGTTTGCTTATAAGCATCTTTTCAGTTAGACGATTTTTATATCTTGGTCATCTCAGTGTCTGTTAAAAAAGCGATCCTGGAAACTTATATTTGGTTCGCCTGTCTGTATAACTGCAAAGCTGAATAACTCTTGGTTTTTAGACTCGTACACATTTGCCTTTATAGATTATAATGTATTTTTGCGTATTTATTTGCAAGAGTTGCTGCTCGGCCTTTCAACAGATCAACCTGATGTCTGGTCGAGAAAATACAGCAATGTTGTCTACCGACGCCCTTTGAAAAAATTACTGGAACCCATAAAGAAATCAAAGTTCGATAATTCAGCGTTCCGTAAGTGCCACATGACTTCCGTCTATGGACAAGAAAGTCAAATCTCATTTCTCTCTTCTAATACTGCACAGCACAGGCAAAACAAATAAACAGCTATGGAAACTCCCTCGGCGTTTGAAAGGACGGAAAGAAATGCCGATTCGTACAAAGGTTTGGTCT
>NC_089768.1:21557500-21577500 GCF_040412425.1 Macrobrachium rosenbergii | reverse complement strand
TCCCTTTTTTTTTTTTATCTCCGTCTATAACCTCAATTTATTTCCATAGGTGCTGGATGAGCTTGTAAATAAAGAGTTTTTTGGGGGGCTCTTTTTTTTACTGTATGTTATGATTTTCTGTGGGTGCTGAATGTTCTTGCTGATAAAGGCTTGGTTTTTTTATGTAAAGGAGGTCGTTTATTGTTCGATTTGAAGTATTTATAATTTCATTTATTCTTCAGTCTGAAATGTTCAGGAGATGATGAGTTTTGGCGTACGACCTCTCTCTCTCTCTCTCTCTCTCTCTCTCTCTCTCTCTCTCTCTCTCTCTCTCTCTCTCTGGAATATTGACCATCACTGAATCCAATACTGCTGTTTTTCTGATTCTTAAACCAAAATTACTTTTGCAATTCATCTTTCTATAGTGCCATTCGATTCTCTGGTCGCCTGAGTTTTAGAAAAATGCCATATTTTCACAACCCTTTAATTCGTTTTAGTTCTACAATTCGTTTTATGTACTGGCTTTTATTTCTTGATTATAATGTTCGTCGAATAGCGTATGTAAAGTTCATACTAACGACATCATGAGCTAATATTATGTTTATTTTATTTACTAAAAAAATTAAATCCTCCCTTTTGTCTTCTGTGAGAGCCCTGGGTACCCCGGTCTCCGAAGAATGGTAAAGTGTCTCGTCGAAGGAAGATATTAGTTATCCTTTTGATTTTTTATTTATTCTAGAGGAATATACATAGGGGGAACAGGGTGGTATACTTAGTAGTATACAGAAGAAGCATCTAAAAGTTTCCTTTTATGAATCAGAAATTTTGGTGGATCACACTTCTTAAAACGAAAAAAAAATCACGACTTCTGAAAATGACAGTGAGTAATGCACTAATAACAGTGACCCATCATCATTCATAGAGCAGTTACAACTTAGACAAATCCTGCTGGATACAAAACATTAATTCACATCACGCAATTTACTTAGCGACGTTTGCGCTCATCCCGCACAAACAAAAGAGGAAGCCAGAACAAGAATTAAAACGAAACATGGCCTCCTCTGGATTTGCCGTCTTTTAACCAGAAGAAACGGAGAGGTTGTTCCATCTTCTTCTCGTGAAATTAGTAGGACACACGACCCAGCCCGGGAACCTTTTGCAAGAAACGCTCATGAGGCGTTTCGAGTTTCGAAATGGTTCATCGAGAAAAGACGAGAGAGAGAGAGAGAGAGAGAGAGAGAGAGAGAGAGAGAGAGGAAAAGGGGAGCGGCGGATTGAAGGAGAGAAGCAGAAAAAAAGAAGGGAGAAAGGAGATTGCTTTGTAGCTCTTCAGGTTGATTTCCTCAGACAGGGGGAAAGGTGAGGAGAAAAAGAGGGTGTTTTAACATTAACTGGGGAGGATGAGAAGAGGGACAGAAATTGGGGGATATTTCACCTGTGAGAGAATAGGTCAGAATTCTTTTTTTTATAATAAGAGAGAGAGAGAGAGAGCAATCAAGATTCTTTTAGGCAAGAAAAGATAAAGAAAGAGAGGGCATTCAGTCGACACAGTGAGAGATAATGGAGAAGCCTCAGAATAGAGAAGCCTCAGTCGAATTCTTTGTGAACAGTTGGATAGAAAGGGGGTTGCCAGAAATTTAGCAAAGCTTTTCGTAAACAATGATGAAAAAAGGCAAAACTTGTTCATTTTCTGAGAGAGAGAGAGAGAGGGATGGCGGGGGGGGGGGAGTGGGGAGACGAACTTTATCATTTTTCTGATGAATTTCAATATAACTCAGAGGGTGAATCTTGTGTCGAAAATTACTACGACTGGAAAAGCCTACATCGATTGTCCGCATGCCTTTTTATATTCGACAGATAGCTATAAATTCCTTCAACTTATTTTGCACGGAGGCTTCAGGAGTAAAATCCATGGACTGATTGGTTCTGTGGCTTAATCTTCCATGTAGGAAGTTCTCTACTTCTGTTTTCCTTATTCCTATAATCTTCATTGGTTTGCGAGGCAGTGAAACTTTGGATGAGGAATTTCACGGTTCGTTGTATTTGTTTTTAAGAATTAATCTTTTCTCTTCTTGGTTAACCACATTCATTTTTTTTCCTATCCAGGTTCCTTTTTATTTCTTGAAGAAGGTAAATGAAGGGGAAATGGGTAGTTTGTAGAAAAGGCCCCTTATCATAAATAGAAGCTCTGAAAGTGGGACCGGTATGCAGCTTAAGGGCTTGATTTGAAACAAATGGGAAAAGCTTGAAAGTTAAGTTTAAATGCTTCGTGTGTGTGTGTGTGTGTGTGTGTGTGTGTATTTCATTCATGGACTTCGGGAAGATTTCGATAGAACTGATAGGAGTGTAGAGTGTGATGGTCTTAATGACTGTTGAAGAGGGTAATTTTTTTTTTGAGAGAAAGAAATGAAAAGATTCTTTCAAGAAAGCTAAGCTTGTGTTAAGAACTGTAGGCATGAGAATGGCTGATTTGGCGTAAAAGTAAATCTTAGACGAGGGGGGAAGGGAATGAAGCTGCGATAATGTCAGATATGAAATGGGGTCGTGCATGGAAGTGTAGAAGCCGATGATTCCAGATGATACAGTGCATGCTCTTGGTGACAGTGACGAGAAGCTGCAAGGATTGGTTAAAAGAAATGTGAGGGTATTTGTAAAAGTAAAAAATTTGTCAGTGAGTGTTAGCAAGAGCTCGATTATAAGGAAGATGAGTCGATGAAAGTAAATGATGAAGGAATGAAAGTTAATGATTCTTAAACATATTTGGAAGCAAGTGTAACATACGGCGGTGCAAAGGAAGTCAAGAGAGGTTAGAAAAGTCTCTGTAAAAGTTCTGGAGAAGAGGCAAGTTACTGAGAGCAAGCACTGACGTGTGAAAGTTGAGTGTGCAAATAAAAGGAAAAAGTGAATGCTTTCGAGATTGATAGTTTGCTTATTATTATACTGTAATAATAATAATAAGGACCGAGGAGTGAGATGTGAATTGCACAAGTAAAACGATGAATGAGTTTTGGTAAGGTGGTTTAGTCACGTGGAAAGAATGTAGGACTGCATGTTGGTAAGGATTTATTCTGTGAAACTTTTAGAAGGGCTGGGAGAGAATGAGCCTGGAAAGTGTTGGCTATATACCGCAAAAACTGTTGGAAAAGAGGGAGCCTGGAGCTCTATATGTACATAGCAAACGTGAGTCGAGAGAAGGAAGGACATAATTTGAATTCATGTGGAATGCGTAAGTTGTACGTGGATTTATGTGCAAATGAATTTATTTCATTATTTCTTAAGTAATTTCATTATTTAATAAGTTATTTCATAATTTCACTATTTCATAAGTTAATTCATAATTTCATTATTTCATAAGTTAATTCATAATTTTCATTATTTCATAAATTATTTTATTTCGTAAGTTATCTCATTATTTCATAAGTTATTTCATTATTTCATAAGTTATTTTGTTATTTCATAATTTATTTCATCATTTCATAAATTATTTCATCATTTTATAAATTATTTCATTATTTCGTGAATTATTTCATAATTCATTATTTCTTATAAGTTACGATGTGCGAGAAGAAATCGCCTGAGCAAAGCTTATAATAAGGAAGTACAAACCCGCTTACAGGAATCACTGTTGTGGAACAGCAAACTTCCGTCTTGATTTATATGCAACTTGATGTCAGTGGTATCTAGTTGCGCACAGTTAAAAGTCTCCCCAGAATTGTTTCCTTCTGCTATTAAGCACTCTTATTATCGGCCCGTTTTAAGCCCTCCGGAGGATTAGGCCTACTATAGTACTTCCGGCCCTCAGTGGGTGGTAAAGTACGCAAAGCGTTGCCCTGGTGCCATTAAGCTATCGACATCATGCTCTATAATATAGCAATATCTTTTTAGGAAAGAATATTGGGAACGTTGCTTTGTTCTCATAGCCTTCTGAACTCTCTCTCTCTCTCTCTCTCTCTCTCTCTCTCTCTCTCTCTCTCTCTCTCTCTCTCTCTCTAAAAAGGAAGCTTTGGAAACGATGGTTTGTTTACAAAGCCTACTCTCTCTCTCTCTCTCTCTCTCTCTCTCTCTCTCTCTCTCTCTCTCAGAATGAACTTTGGAAATGTTGGTTTGTTTTCATTGTTTTCTGTACTCTCTCTCTCTCTCTCTCTCTCTCTCTCTCTCTCTCTCTCTCTCTCTCTCTCTCTCTCTCTCAAAAGGAGCTTTGGAAACGATGGTTTGTTTTCAAAGCCTTTTCTCTCTCTCTCTCTCTCTCTCTCTCTCTCTCTCTCTCTCTCTCTCTCTCTCTCTCCCAAAAAGGAGCTTTGGAAACGATGGTTTGTTTTCAAAGCCTCTCTCTCTCTCTCTCTCTCTCTCTCTCTCTCTCTCTCTCTCTCTCTCTCTCTCTCTCTCTCTCAAAAGGAGCTTTGGAAACGATGGTTTGTTTTCAAAGCCTCTCTCTCTCTCTCTCTCTCTCTCTCTCTCTCTCTCTCTCTCTCTCTCTCTCTCTCTCTCTCTCAAAGGAGCTTTGAAACGATGGTTTGTTTTCAAAGCCTCTCTCTCTCTCTCTCTCTCTCTCTCTCTCTCTCTCTCTCTCTCTCTCACTCTCTCTCTCAAAAGGAGCTTTGGAAACGATGATTTGTTTTCAAAGCCTCTTGTCTCTCTCTCTCTCTCTCTCTCTCTCTCTCTCTCTCTCTCTCTCTCTCTCTCTCTCTCTCTCAAAAGGAGCTTTGGAAACGATGGTTTGTTTTCAAAGCCTCCTGTATTCTCTCTCTCTCTCTCTCTCTCTCTCTCTCTCTCTCTCTCTCTCTCTCTCTCTCTCTCTCTCTCATGAATGAAATCTGATCTATAAAGTACAGTATTCCTAAGGTGCCTCTTTCCATGACCAAACCACTTCAATATACTCTTGTTTTATCACTTTACCTGTCAGTATGTTCTCGTATCTCTTCATTGCATCTCCATTTCTCACTATTAAACAATTCATACTCCCTAATTACTCGAATTTAATAGCTTCCATTCCACTTTAACATCACTGTAACAACCCCATCATTCGAAGTTGGCTTTTGCTGACTGTTTTGACTTTTGATTGATGCTCTTCTGCTTCACAAATTCTGACTGAGATCTGTCACTCCCACACCTGAACTTTACCTCTTTATTCATTGTTCCACTAACTATATACATTTAATAATGCCTTTATTTCAGTCCATCATCCTCGTTACCTGTCATTCATACTTACTTCCACTGCATTCCTTTAAATAAGAAACAAGGATTAAGTGACAGTGAAAACAGTTTTATTTTGTGCAGTTCTTCGTTTTGGACGGGACATTTTGTAACTAAATTTTTGTGAGCTTTTAAAATTATTTTTTGCCCCAGCTGTCCTGTTAGAAAACCCGGTGTGTCGTGTGTCAGTTCCTGCTTTTTAAAAATGATTTCAAAAACAGCAAGAAGTACAGAAACAAAACCTGTTCGAAGAGATTTCAGGCACATGTGTTGAGGACTGTCTCCATGTGGGTAAGCCTCCCCTTATGCGAAGTTGTGAAGTCTACAGTCACAGTCCTTCAGATTTCACGGATTCATGAATTCACTGTTCACAGTTGGGAAAATCATGAAATTGAAATTTTGACCTGAGAGCCGACGAAGTACAATGCGTCCCACCAGATTCCTCATGAAAATTTGAGTGTGTGGACGAATTTGCAACTGGCTGGATGCAGTAGTTTGGGAAAAGATGAACATACTCAAGCATACGTACGCACACACACACGCAAACCCTCTCAAAGGAGGTGCTGTCAGCCAAAGTGGCCGCGGGAGTTGAATATGACAGCACGCGACTTACGTTTGCTAGTTCAGAGATCGCTTCTGCCCTGCCGCCTACCAATCTACCCAATTGCAAATGGGAACCAGCGTGTGTGTGTATTTACACACACACACACACACACACACACACACACACATATATATATATATATATATATATATATATATATATATATATATATATATATATATATATATATATATATAAATATATATATAATTATATATATATATATATATATATATATATATATATATATATATATATACATACAGTATATAATATGTGCCAGGATTTTAGGCCCCTATAATTCTGGCATGTACTGGCAGGTGGCAGAATATGTGCCAGAATTTTAGGCGCCTAAAATTCTGGCACTTTCCAGAATACGTGCCAGAATTTTGGGCGCCTAAAATTCTGGGACGTACTCTGCATGTGCCAGAATTTTACGCTCTAAAATTCTGACTCGTATTCTGGCACCTGCCTATATATATATATATATATATATATATATATATATATATATATATATATATATATATATATATATATATATATATATATATATATATATATATATATATATATATATATATATGCATATACATATACACGTATGCATAAATATAAATATACATATGTATTTATATATACACATATATATATATATATATGTACGTGTGTATACGTGGGTGAGAGATAGAGAGAGAGAGAAAAAGAGAGAGAGAGAGAGAATAGTATTACATTAGGAAGTCGTTAACTCTGAAGCAACGAGCGGGGTTACTGGGGAGAATACAGATCTCGTTTTGCTTTACATTAAAGGCCATTATTTGAATTAAAATTAAACACATCCACATTATGTAAATAACGGATTAAACTCTTTTTTTCTGTTTTGTAAGAGGTATTCTCATGTTTTCTTTGCTAATGCTGATGAACCTTGAGATTCTTTTTATAAAATTATTTTCCTAATCTCTTTAACCTCGTGTGCATGCGCACCTGCAGATAAAATCTTGACAAACCATTAGACTGTCCTAAGGTATAGTGACACACTCTCATTTCTTTTATTATAATTACATTTCTTTTAAATTAAACAAAATCTTTATTTCAAGTCGTAAATGGAAATTATTCTATCTATGACTGTTAAAATGACAATTTCAGTTGAATTAAAATCTTCACAGAAATTAATCTGTAATCATGACTTTATAGACATTGTCTTTGTTTATAATGACATAGCTATGGTCTTAAATAAAAGTTATCCGATGGCAGTTGCTTTGTCAAGTTTTTATTTCTCGTTATCACTTTCTTAATTAAATAATGATATTTATTTAGAATCAGTGATTTTAAGGGTGCCATTTTAGAAGGGCAGAAGCCCCCTCTCCCCGGCCCCCCGAATAATCAGTGTAATGCTCCTTCGAAAGACGAGAACCGGAAGAAAGTAACATTGGATATATCTCATGACATAGGCCCCCCCTACCCCACCCCGCTCCCAGACGCTTCTTACAACCCCCTCCCCACCCCCTTCCCCTAAACCGCTTCGTAATAACGACCGATCTATAACCGTATCCTTCCTCATTCCTTCCTTCCTTCCTTCCTTCTTTCCTTCCTTTCCTCACTTCCACCACTCTCGTCTCCTTCTTCTTCTTTTGTTTTTCCTCTTCGACAAATTCATCCTTCTTACCTCTTTCTCTCACTATGTCTCAAATTCATCCTTCTTACCTCTTTCTCTCACTATGTCTTTGTCTCTTACTCTTATAATTCTCCGTCTGTCGCCTTTCGTCTCAACCTTTCTCTTTCTCTCCTTCTCAGTCATTTCCTCTTTTTTCCGATTTTTTCTCCTCATCCATCTCTTCTTTCTCCATCTCTACCTCTTATTCCTTTCCTTCCATTTCTTCCCGTTGGTCTATTTCTTCCTCTTTCCGTCCCACGGAGCTGCCATGACTGCTTAGATTTTTTCCTTTCCATTTCCAGGTGTTCCTTTCCATTTCCGATTCTTCCTTTCCGTTTCCGATTCTTCCTTTCCATATCCATTTCTTCCTTTCCATATCCATTTCTTCCTTTCCATATCCATTTCTTCCTTTCCATTTCCATTTTTTTCATTTCCACTTCCAGTTCTTCCTTTCCATTTCCATTTCTTCCTTTCCGTTTCCATTTCTTCCTTCCCATTTCCATTTCCTTCTTTTCATTCCCCATTTTTTCATTTCCATTTCCAATTCTTCATTTGCATTTCCATTTCTTCCCTTCCATTTCCATTTTTTTCCTTTCCATTTCAAATTCTTCCTTTCCATTCCATCTCCTTCTTTTCATTTCCATTTTTTTCATTTCCATTTCCGGTTATTCTTCTCCATTTCCATTTCTTCCTTTCCATTTCCAATTCTTCCTTTCTACTTTCGTTTCTTCCTTTCCATTTCCAATTCTTCCCTTCTATTTCCGTTTCTTCCTCTCCATTTCCAATTCTTCCTTTCCATTTTCGTTTCTTCCTTTCCATTTCCAATTCATCCTTTCCATTTACATTTCTTCCTTTCCATTTCCAGTCCTTCCTTTCCCTTCGTTTTTTCATCTAAAGAGTTGAAGAAGCAGGACATAATACGTCATAAGAAAGAACAGACGAGATCCTTCGGCTGGAGGAAGTTATTTCGCCTGAAAATGGTTATGGAGAACTTAATAAGACTGTAATGATTCTCTCTGGGGGAAATTACACTGAATGCACATGTGTGAGAGACACAACGCGAGCGCAAGCGCGCTTGTGTGTTTGTGTGCGTGTGTTAGAGAGAGAGAGAGAGAGAGAGAGAGGAGAAAGAGAGAGAGAGAGAGAGAGAGAGAGAGAGAGAGAGAGAGGAAGGCAGACAGAGAGAGAGAGAGGAAGGCAGACAGTGAGAGAGAGAGAGAGGAGGAAGAGAGAGAGAGAGAGGAAGGCAGAGAGAGAGAGAGAGAGAGAAGGCAGAGAGAGAGAGAGAGAGAGAGAGAGAGAGAGAGAGAGAGAGGAAGGCAGAGAGAGAGAGAGAGAGAGAGAGAGGAGAAAAGAGAGAGAGAAACAGACAGACAGAGAGACAGAGACAGGAAGGCAGAGAGAGAAAGAGAGAGAGAGAAAGTGTTTCCGGGGGTACAGATCTTATGGGTCATGGATTTCATACCATTCTAACGGTCCCTAACGGGACCGAATCACTGCCCATTATTGACGAACGGGACACGGGAATAACACTTTCCGACATGCTTCTCTCTCTCTCTCTCTCTCTCTCTCTCTCTCTCTCTCTCTCTCTCTCTCTCTCTCTCTCTAAGCTCTGTTAATCCTTATGATATGAATAACCTTTCTGTTTGTGAAATAATCTCTGCTTGTTCATTTTACTTGAGAATAGAAGGAAATTTTCTTGTTGTTTGATGTGATAATTCTTCAAGTTATTTTTCATACTGTTTTATAACTTTGCATTGCCACTTAAATTGTTGTCAGAACTAATTGCATAAGCATTCTAAGTGAGCAGGTAGCTTCATAGATACTCAGAAGAAAATAATAGATTTTTTCTGTATTTGTTACTTTAATTTGCTGGACATGACAATCTTTTTTTTAATTTCTTTATTTCTCTTCCCGTGAATTATTCTCACAGAGATCCATCATATTTGCAGGAAGGAAAAATGAGGCAAAAATCAGAAGCATACGTTAAAGATATAATGTCCGATACGTCTTATTTGGAGCTTCAGAAGAAACAAATAAATTCAAAAAACATTTTTGAAATGCGGAAGTAGGTAAGTACCCTTAATCTTTTGTGACGGCTTTTGCATTATTTATAGGTACTGATAATATTTTCTAAAATATTTTTACTAACTTAACAAAAGAACGAAGCATACAAAAATTCAAGCAATGAATAAAGTTTCTGAAGCCTTTAAAATGTGAATTTATATAAATCGTTGTTGTTATCATATACATAATATATATATATATGTATATATATATATATATATATATATATATATATATATATATATATATATATATATATATATATATATATATATATATATATATATATATATATATGTACTGTGATATATATGTATATATATATATATATATATATATATATATATATATATATATATATATATATATATATATATATATGTATATATATACATATATGTACATAAATATATATATATATATATATATATATATATATATGTATATATATATGTATATATATACATATATGTACATAAATATATATATATATATATATATATATATATATATATATATATATATGTATATATATACATATATGTACATAAATATATATATATATATATATATATACATATATATATATATATATATATATATATATATATATATATATATATATATATATATATATATAGAATCTCTTGGTCGATTATAGCAAAACTAACCGTGTTTTTAGTAACCAAAATACTTCACAACTTTCCAATCTCCTCAAACTATTCAGGTACGATTCTCACTACAAGCCATGAATCTAAGTGGGGAAAAAATGAAGTAGTCGTCACTTTCCGTCATAAGATTCGAATCCACGCCAGCGAGGTTGCAGCAAGGGTGCTGTAACTTCATACCACGAAGATATGTAAATTTATGCATAAGCCAAGTTTTTTTTAACGGAACTTGGAATGACAATACTTTCAGATGACGATCTGCATCTCCGTCATGCGTAACATCTTTTCACAGAAGACGAGATTTCATTTGCATTTTCTTCTTAGCGTTTATTAAGTTTCGTTAAAGAGAAATTTCCGTCTCACTACGGCGGGGTTGAGCGTGTCGGCGGTTTAAAGCTGATGTGAAAATTGCAGGCATACGGGGCTGGAGAACAGCCGTTTTTACTTTGTTCTTTTAAGTTCTGTCGTGTTTCAAAAGACTCTTAAGTTATTATTATTATTATCATCACCATTTCTTTATTTCTTAATATTTCTTGGGAGCAGGGGTCACTGGACTTGATGCTAATGTAGTAGATAATGTAATTTCTAATATAATCTAATGCTAATTTCATATAATTTCTAATACTTGAATTATATACCGGATTTCACCAATCAAGGAGGATTAATATAATAGATAATGTAATTTCTAACATAGTCTAATGCCAATTTAATATAATTTCTAATATTTGAATTATATAGGAACACAATCGACAGCTTGCTTTGGTAGTCAAAGGAAAGTATATTATGCTTTTTTAGACATCCTAAAACATACATAGATCGCTGTAAATACCACCTGTCTCTTCCTTCAGCTGATCTGAAAGACATTTTGAATATACTGTATAATGTTTCTTTATGTAATGCCCTTATCTTTTTTCTTAGTGGAGAGGAATTTCTTGAAACAGTTCTGTCGTTTGAAGCTTTTACTATCGAGCCCTGGCAGCCTACCGTTCAACAGTGTGTTAGATTTCTTAGCGGTAGGTTGCCAGAGCGTGATGGCTGTCCTTGGTTTTAACCAGTTTTTTGTCGACATTTCCTCAATGTTCGTTTAACTGTTAAGTTTCAGAACAGTCACAGTTTTGTTAAGTCTCTTAATGTTACGTATTGATTGATTAATTTTCGTAAAATAGCGTTGCAAAGACTATAGCCATATTAATTATATAATAATAATTATCTCTATACAGAAAGTTCACTCGCGAATTTTAATAAAAAAAAAAAAAAAAAAAAAAAAGCATTACCGCAGGCTGTTAAACACTGTTTTCTTATGAAGTGCTCGCGATTTCATACCTACAATTCTGCTCTTTGAATTTCACGAGAAAGCTTTAAAAGGAAACAGCTTAAGTACAATATATCTCTTCGGGCTGTGTTGATTGATTCAGTAATTTGCGTAGAATGCCAAAGGCGCTTAAATTAAAATTTTACATCAGTTAATTGTTCCAGAACGTAAAGATATAATACTACTCTTGACCGTAAATCACTGAACTGCAAAACTTGCAGCCAGTCCCGTTAAAATACTGAAAGAAATTTGAGCATCAGAAAACTCCTACAAGCGACTGGTATATCAAGAGACTCAGTCAGGGTGAATCCTGCTGATCTTCAAGTTAATAAAAACCATGATACAAATTGCTTGTAAACTAACTAAATCCCCCACCCCCAACCTCCATCACCGCCCCACCTCCATCATCACCGAGAGAGAGAGGGGTGGGGGTCCGTTTGTAATTTGCTACTGATAGAAATAAAATTCAAGAATGTACGAAGAAATCGAGCAGACCCACATTCTTCTTTTGTTTGCTACCGAAGGCCTTCGACTACCTTTGTTAACGAGGTCCTTCCACCCCCTTAATAGAAACGAGAAACAAAGGAAAGGCGGAGCTTTGGTCAGGGAAGAAGGAGAAGAAGAAGAAGAAGAAGAAGAACAGGAGACGAATTGGGAGTAAAAGAGTGAAAAGAATCCTTAGTGTTGGAAAACGAACTTGTGTTTTTAGTTTTTTCTTTTATTCAAAATGGAGATATTTTAAGAGAATCCGCTTGATTTTATGCAATGAAGTTCATTACAGACAAGATAACTGTGGGATTAATCGATCCTTCCCCCCACCCCCTCTCTCTCTCTCTCTCTCTCTCTCTCTCTCTCTCTCTCTCTCTCTCTCTCTCTCGACCAATACAAACATTTAAACACGTACATTTAACTCGTAACCATAATTTTTTCATTATTCACATTGCATATAAGTCTGAATCTGTGAGGGTGATGCTCAAAAAAATCAGTTGAACATTGTGAAGGAAATGAGGAAGGAAAGGAAAAAAATAAGAAGAAAATGTGCGGACACAATTAAGGTACACCGGTAACTTCGGTGTAAGTAGGCTTTGTAAGTTTCTCCTTTGATGCGGAGAAAAGCGAAATGTTTTGGCTTTTATTGATGGTAAGAGAATGAGAAGAAGCACACGCATATTGCAACAACAGGAGGAAAGAGAGAGAGAGAGAGAGAGAGAGAGAGAGAGAGAGAGAGAGAGGAGGGGAATCAACTGAAGAATAAAGAGAATAAGGAGGTACCAAAATCTTCCCCTCGGCTTCTGCCAACCCAAAGAGGTGGCCACCAACCCGAGGACACCCAGAGACTCCCCCACCTAGACGACTCCCCTTTTCCTACCTCCCGAAACAGCCGGAGGGAGTTTTCTCTTAGCATAATAATTAGCTCCTTTAATTCAGCGGGTCTTGCAAGCCAAACAGCCCACGTCTCTGCCTCAGCGGATGGAAAGGCTCTAGAATTGTCGGCAATAATCTACACTGGAACAAGACTTAATGCCACAGTGCACTCATGTTTTTAGGTCGTTTAGGGGAACTTGGGGGTAGAAATTTCCTCCAGTGTTATCCCCACCTTGCTGACATTTTACTGGCGTGTGGGAGGCAGACTTAATTGAGATTGTGTCTGACTCTGTCTGTGTGTACAGATTTTGTCCGCCTCTGTCTGTACAGATTTTGTGAAGCACTGCCTCTGTACAGCTTTTGTCTGCGTCTGCCTGTCTGCACAGATTTTGTCTGCCTCTGTCTGTCTGTACAGATTTTGTCTGCCTCTGACTGTCTGTACAGATTTTGTGAAGCACTGCCTCCGTACAGATTTTGTCTGCTTCTGCCCGTCTGTACAGAGTTTGTCTGCCTCTGTCATGTCTGTTTGTCTATGAAGATTTTGTCTGCCCTCTGCCTGTCTGTACTGGTTTTGTGAACCACCACCTATCTGAACAGATTTTGTCTGCCTGTGCCTGTCTGTACAGAGCTTATCTGCCTGTCTGTACAGATTTTTTCTGCTTCTACTTGTCTGTACAGATTATGACAGCCCCTGCCTCTCTGTACCAGGACCAAGAACCGGGTTCGAATCTCGAACGAGGAATGAACGTTTAGGCACGTTCTTTTAAACCTTCTAGGTAGCGCCATCCGGAGCTGCACGGTCTAAAACGAAAAATCAGTGTGATAAAAATTTCTTTGTGTTTCATGCGCGCGCGCACTCACACACACACATGCACTCATATATATATATATATATATATATATATATATATATATATATATATATATATATATATATATATATATATATATATATATATATATATATATATATACATTACATTACATTACATATATACGTATATATATAATATAAAACAAATTTACTCTGACCTGAATAAACGTGAATTTGACAGAAGGAACGACTGAAATTCGTTACCAAATGCTTCCTTGTTCATTTGCTCTTCTTCCAGGTATAAAGCGATGCTGTTAAGATGAATATTCATAAGGTGAACATGAAATGAAACGAAAAGCAACTGCCGAAATATAAGTGTCAAAGGATATTTAAAACTGGGAAATTCAGGAATTCAGATGCACCTTTTATCTTACGGCACTTTCAAAATATGGATCATATTATATTCTTGTTCGTTGTTATATAATAATTAAATACGTAGAGCGCTTAAAACATACTAGATAAAAATGATCATCAATCAGATGACGATATGAACAAGTGTAAACAATAATTGATCGAATGATTCTGGACTTGCACTGACTAGAACAATATCACTGATAGAAAAGAAAAGATCACCTACTGCTTCTGCCTCGTCGGTGAATTTAATAGATGGAGCTTGAGTTTATTTAACACAGCTCAAAATTCCTGAAGGTTTTTCTTAAACTTGCCTATGACAATAACATGTCGTCTACATATCCAAGTCTATAAAAATGCACTTTTAACAGGCAAAAGCGTTTTATGCACACCGATGTTAGTGTACGCCTGAGAATTACTTTGAACTGTTGAACGACTAAGGAAGAATGTGCCACATATTGCGTTCCATTTATACTGTATTAATTGCAGCACCGCAATAGAGAGAAAGCTATCATTCGATGAAGTATTGAGGAAGCTGACGAAGAAAAATGTACGAAAACTGTATTTCTTTATGTTTTGTGCGTGGAGGACAAAATGAAGGTTGGATCGAGATGATGATGGTGATGATGATGATGATGATGATGATGATGGTGATGATGATGATGATGATGATGATTAGCAGTATTGAAGATGAATATTAAGTTTACTGAGTCAATGGAATGATGCTATAAACAACAAGTCATGCCGTAAACGAGAAACGATTCCACAAAAGAGAAACTTTTCGTAAATCATTAGCCACATCTCTGAACAAGAAGGTATGTAGAAAATACGAAGCATTGCTGTAAACATGAGCTGAAGCTGTAAACAACAGCTTTTGCTGTAAACCAGGTAGGACGCTGTAAACAAGAGGAAATTGCTGCAAGGAAACGGTAATGATATGAAGGGAAGTTATGGTTAAAGTAAAACTTAATGTAATTTGTGCTAAAGAAAAAGTAATTATGTTCAGATGAAGTGTGCTTCTAAAGCAGATGAGATGATGAAGATGAAACTTTACGCTTCAAGAGATAGGCGATAACATAGATAATAAAAAGGAAATATGCAGTTTGAGAGAAAGAGAGAGAGAATTTATAATCGACTTACTTTACGTATGCTCACCATCAGTATTTTGAACTACCTTCTGCCATCTAAATGTTATCGGAAACCGTACTACATGATGAGAATTGTCTACAGAAATAACGAGGAGTGTCTACAAAAATGAAAAGCAAACGTACAGACGAGAAGCACTTTAGAATAGAAGAGGAGAGCAAAGACTTAATTCACGATTTAGTGAAAGACCCGGACGGACTTTGGTGATATAAATAGATGATAAACGAAATTAGAAATGATGTACAGTAGAGCTCCTGCATGCCACGCTTTAGGCTTATAGCGGTGAGGAATGGGCTGATTTATTGCGCAAGTGAGCTGACGTCATAGCCATTAAAAGGCGCAGATGAAAACGTCGCTTTAAAAATTGTCGTCAACAGTTTTGTAGAGGTGGAAAATGTCGCTTCGAAAATTGTCGTCAACAAAATGACGCTTTGAAAATTGTCGTCAACAGTTTGGTAGAAGTGGAAAATGTCGCTTTGAAAATTGTCGTCAACAGTTTGGTAGAAGTGGAAAATGTCGCTTTGAAAATTGTCGTCAACAGTTTCGTAGAAGTGGAAAATGTCGCTTTGAAAACTGTCGTCAACAGCTTGGTAGAAGTGGAAAATGTCGCTTTGAAAATTGTCGTCAACAGTTTGGTAGAAGTGGAAAATGTCGCTTTGAAAATTGTCGTCAACAAAATGCCGCTGTGAAAATTGTCGTCAACAGTTTTGTAGAGGTGGAAAATGTCGCTTTGAAAATTGTCGTCAATAAAATGCCGCTTTGAAAACTGTCGTCAACAGTTTTGTAGAAGAGGAAAATGTCGCTTTGTAAATTGTCGTCAACAAAATGCCGCTTTGAAAATTGTCGTCAACAGTTTTGTAGAAGAGGAAAATGTCACTTTGAAAAGTGTCGTCAACGAAACGCTTCTTTGAAACTTGTCGTCTACAAAATGTCGCTTTGAAAATTGTCAACAGTTTTGTAGAAGAGGAAAATGTCGCTCTGCAAATCGTCGTCAACAAAATGTCGCTTTTGAAAGTTGTCGTCAACAGTTCTGACAGAGCAATAAGAAAGCAAGAAGGGGTTAGCAGATGTCAAATGCTGTCAGTAAAATGCCTGAGAATGTCGAACAAATAACAGATGAAAAATAAGGAGAAATGCAGAGAAGAAACGAAATGGCCACTTTTTTGACCGAGAGTTCGCGCCCCCCCGGGTAGAAAACAGAATCGCACGCATCCGAAAGCTTATGGTAATGCCCCTGGAGTACTCACAAATCCGAGGGTGATCCTACGCCAGGAGAACGAACAAAACAAAAAAGCTTTTTTTTTTTTAAGGAGGAAGGAATATCTGTGCACATGACGCGGGGATATAAAAAACAAGATTTACTAACATTTGTAGTGTTTTTATTTACTTATTTATTTGTTTATTATATTAATTTTTTGGAGCGTCTAAAATTTTTGACAAGACGATAGCTTACTCATCTTAATTTATTTCAAAATAATGCGTATATATATATATATATATATATATATATATATATATATATATATATATATATATATATATATATATATATATATATATATATATATGTGTGTGTGTGTATTTATATATGTGTATGTGTGTAGTGTGTATGTATGTATGTATATGCACGAAGGTGTAAACACTCGACTTTACTGTCGATAGACATAAGCACAATCAAATATACACAAGTATATGTAGGTTCATATATGATGTATTAATGTGCGATAAATGACGTGTATATGAGCAGATTATACGAAAACCAGAGAAAGACCAATAAAGATGGATGAAGAAGGAATACTTCGGAAAATGTCCTTCAGCTCGAATCACCAACGACATTCTTGAATGAAAAGATATTCTCTAACTTTGAAATTATCTGTTTACCGCAGTTAGAATACTAGCAGAGTTGTTATTTGTTGATCGACCCAGAGTCTCCTGTAAGGGGAAATTTGTATTACTTACAAAGCGAAATTTCATACCTGTGAGTCACATGGAAAGGTTCATTTCGCGCGGTAGGTGATGGGCAGTAAGATAAGGTGCACTAGCGCCAGGCTACTGAAGTCACTTAGGGAGTGAAATCTAATTAGGGAATATTATGCAAGAGTAGCAAAATATAACACAAGGGAGAGTGTTCAGCTCTGAAGACGTTCTGAGAGAGAGAGAGAGAGAGAGAGAGAGAGAGAGAGACTAATAAACTCAAAAGTAAGGAAATGAAGTAGACAGCGGAGAATGGCGGAAGAAAAAACGGGAGATAAGAGGTGATAATAGCACAGCGATAATCGGCAGTTACAGCATCACGCCCTGTTGCGCAATGCGTAAAAAAAAAAAGGAGAGGTAAGTAGACTGCTCTTATCTTTTTGTGGATTAGATCAGGTGTTGGTACTCGGTATTACTGGTGTTTTGAAATGTATTATATTTCTAACAGGCGGTGTAGCTAAATACTCGTAAACGAACGTGAAGAGAAAACAGACAAATGAAGAGAGAGAGAGAGAGAGAGAGAGAAGAAGAAGAAGAAGAAGAAGAAGAAGAAGGGAAGAGTGAAAAGGGCACGATGATGATTTCACGTTGGGGAGGGGAAATGTAAAAGAGAGAGAGAGAGAGAGAGAGAGAGAGAGAGAGAGAACTGAGGGAGGGGAAAGGCAGAGAGAGCCAAAGAGAAGATAAAAATATAATGGAATATGAATGACGATATAAAGGGTGAAAGGCAAAAGGGAACGAAGGGAGAGACGCCAGTCCCTCCAAGCCCCTGACTTCCCCCCCCCCCCCCCGTCCCCCTCAACCATACCGCTTTGATGTAGGAGAGAAGCTCAGCGGGGAAGTAGTTAAGTTAGCAATATAAAAGAGGAGAAAAGTGAAGGCAGGAAAAAAGAAAGTGATTCGATAAAGAAAGAAAGTGAAACAAGAGAGACTTGATAGGGAAGATTGGAGGTAACAGAGCACTGGAGAGAGAGAGAGAGAGAGAGAGAGAGAGAGAGTCAGAAACATCCTCAACGAAATGGTAGCAAAATCTGTGAAACCTGTTGTTTTAAAACTTAGGAAGATCAAAATTACCGAAGGCTAAAATACTGAAGACTATCTTTCCTCGGGAAATTTTTTCTGAGTAGCTGCGTTTTTTAATGTTATTTATCTAATAATTATGTTGTTATCTATTAACGTCGACGTCTTACTAAATCTGAAAAAGTCGATAATATGTAGCCTATTTTTCTTCCCCGTAGAAGCCTTTCATTTTAGTTGAATATATTGCACTGGACGTCTAAAAATTTAAACGGTCTTTAGTTTTCTGTAAAAGAAAACTATTGTGCCGGCTTTTTCTGTCCGTCCGCACTTTATTCCGTCCGCACATTTTTCTGTCCGCACTTTTTTCTGTCCGTCCTCAGATCTTAAAAACTACTAAGGCTAGAGGGTTGCAAATCGGTATGTTGATCATCCACCTCCAATCATCAAACTTACCAAATTGCAGCCCTCTAGCCTCAGTAGTTTTTTTACATTTTATTTAAGGTTAAAGTTAGCCATAATCGTATTTCTGGCACGATATAGGATAGGCCACCACCGGGCCGTGTTTAAGTTTCATGGGCCGCGGCTCATACAGCATTATACCAAGACCACCGAAAGATAGATATCTATTTTCGGTGGCCTTGATAATTTACTTGTTTTTTAATTTGCTTTAATAATCCTAGCAATGACAACAAAGAACCAAGAATTACAGAAAACAAACATCAATGACACTCCGCCGTTCTCCCTTACCTCATTTCCAAAGGGGAGAGAAAAATCAGATTCCCCCGCAGTCTTTTACCGCAAAGACCATGTACTAAAACACAAAGTTGCAAGGCTTGTGTAATCATCATTAAGTGTACTTTATCCGTGTTAAGTGTGCTTCACACAAAAGTGGAGGGTTGTAAGAGCTGGGTTATCCGAGAAAAAAGAAGCGGGAGAGAGACTGAGAGATTGAGATTGAGAGATTTACGGACAGATGGGGTAGAATGAAAAGCAAGTGAAATTCTGCCGTATTTTTTTTGTTTTTTTTTTATAGTTTTTTAATCACAGCACAGTCGCCTTTGTTAAACCAGCCACAGCAGCCCTGTCAACCACTTCAGGCCGTCGACCGTTTTTGCTGTGTTTTGTGCTGTGGCATTGTTTAGAAATTTCTGTCAAGGGATGATAACTTATTTAGTGTGGTGATCCTCTCTCTCTCTCTCTCTCTCTCTCTCTCTCTCTCTCTCTCTCTCTCTCTCTCTCTCTCTCTCCTTAGAGGGAGAGCATAGATAAGGGTAATTTTAGAACAAAACAATGTAGAAACGTTACTTCTGGCATGCATAATCCACTAATGAAACCAATGCACAAAGCAAAATCAAAGTCAAGGTCGTACTTCAAGGACAAATGTCAAATACGAATTAAACCTTGGCTGTTCATTTTGAAATACAGTACAAAGATGTTTCATATTTGACACGCACAATCCACAAGTAAAGCCGGTATGCAGAGTAAGGTCAAATGCAAAGTTTAGGTCATATTTAGATGCCAAAGGTCATTTTAGAAATTTACCTTGCCTATGAGAGAAATATTAGAGCATGCATAAGCCGATGACGACCCCAAGGTCAAGGTCACTCTTATTGGATAAAAGTCAAATAGTAATTTGACCAGGGTCATAAAAACAGGGATTTTTATCCCTGCTTTCAACTTGGCAACCATAGACATTCTGCTAGTTTATTTTTTATGGCCATCTATCTCTCTACATACATTCACACACACACACACACACACTATATATATATATATATATATATATATATATA
>NC_089768.1:21527500-21552500 GCF_040412425.1 Macrobrachium rosenbergii | reverse complement strand
CCTATATCGTTACCAGACGCACGATTATGGCTAACTTTAACCTTAAATAAAATAAAAACTATTGAGGCTAGAAGGCTGCAATTTGGTATGCTTGATGATTGGAGGGTGGATGATCAACATACTAATTTACAGCCCTCTTGCCTCAGTAGTCTTTAAGATCTGAGTGCGGGCAGAAAAAGTGCAGACAGAAAATGTGCGGACGGACAGACAAAGCCGGCACAGTAGTTTTCCTTTCAGTAAACTAAAACTGAAAACTGAATCCTCTTACAGAGAAATCAAGTTGATACGTTCATTTTGTTACAACAAGATAAACAAGACGATTTTTAGAATTACCCCAGGACGCCCTACACTAAATTTTAGTGACCAGTATTCGTAAATTGTCGATCTGTATTGATGCCTAGTTCAGTGGGCCACGGGTCCCTCAGTGATATTGAAACAACTGACTCCATCACGCCGATGGCCTGAGGAACGAGTATTTTGAGGGTGAAAATGGACGATGTTCTTCACCCATCCCTGAGTTCTAGCTCTGTAAGTTCTCGCGAGCAGATTTGTCTCTATTTTGTATCTAATTATTCATTCGTCTTCCTTTTAACTTTCTATCGTAACTGTAACGCAAAACAACATATATACAAGTTAAGGTCTGTCCACGCTAGGAAACATTGTTTGGAAACAAAGTTTGCAAACAGTTTCTTGGAAACTGTTTGTAAACAGTTTGCAAACATTTTGCAAACCCCTGTCCCGACCTCAGTTGTCGTCAGGATGCCTGTTGGTTCAGTAGCCCCTGTATTTCACATGGTAGTTTTAATGCACTCAGGAGGGATGAGAGAAAGACAAAGAGATGGGTGAGGAAGTTTTTAGAAGGAGGAGCACCTCCTTCTTTTAAAAACTTCCTCACCCATCTCTGGCGGAACTGAAAATAGATGGAACAGATTTTAACAATTTCGTAAATATGAATATGTACATATGTATATGCACATACCGGTATGTATATGTACATATACATATGTATAAGTACGTATGTATAAGTGTATATATGTATTTATATATACACATATACGTATATATACACGTATACATACTGTATATATAACCATATACATACATTATACATGTGTATATATACTTATACACAAAGAAACACTAAATGTTTTCCATTCTGGGTGGGAAACAGTTATACGGTAAAAAAAAAGTGTTTGCAAACAATTTGTAAACTTTGTTTCCAAACAGTTTGCAAGCTTTGTTTCCAAACAATGTTTCCAAGTGTGAACAGGCCTCTAGAGCCACGTCTGACAACATGTTACCTCGTTGACGGTCGAGGGATCACTGAGGTTCTTGCTGATAATCTTCTAATTTATCTTCTAACTTATCAGTCTTTGTTGCTGAGTTAATCTTATTGATATCAGGAATAGAGAGAGTTCAGGTGTTTAGCACACTTCAGTTTGTGTTAAAAGAAAGCTATAGCATTATTTGTATGTTTATATATATATATATTTGTGTGTGTGCGATCTCACCCCTGGGGCATCCTCGCCAACAGAGCTTCATTGAATGGGGGTTTATTTTTGCCAGGGGTGGACCCTTCCCCATTCTCAGCTCCATCAGCTAGCCAAGAGAGATGGAATCCTCAGTTTATATGACCCTAGATCATGTAACGCCTGCCAGTCAGTGAAGAACTTCCAGATCATTCCTCTGCGAGTGACAGAAAACAGGTGATTTCTTGACAGTCCAAAATTCAGCTATTTCTCTGCTCTTTGTTGGAAACGTCTGGTTCCTTGATGAAATCCACAATCCAATCACTCCTCTGCTACAGACAGGAAACTTCCAATCTCCAGATCGCACGACGTTGAATACAGCGACTTCTGACGGTGCGCCCTTCGACGTCTTAGTGACCCTGCCACACTGGGATCAAATATTTTGCATATAGAAGGCATTGAACTTACGGGTTTTTACGCCACGCCAGAGGTTGCCACTCTAGTATATGCTGGAATTTGATCCAGTATGCATTGCACAACCCATATTTTGCATATATAAAAGGCATTGAACTTACGGGTTTTTACGCCTCGCCAGAGGTTGCCACTCTAGTATATGCAAGAATGGGATCCAATATGCAATGCATAACCCAGTTCACATACGAGGTAGGCATGAAACTTACGGGTTCTTACGCCACGCCAGAGGTTGCCCTCCAAGCATATGTGATTGGGCATGATACCCCATCACGAGGGTATCAAGTGGCGGGAGAGGGGTGCACAACAGTTCAGTCTTAGTACACTTACCGCCAGTCCAACCAGCCTCTGTAGTCTCTTCATCGCCCAGAGATGCTTCCACAGCTGTATCCAGGAATGATTTCCATCACAAAGCTATTTGTGTTCCCAACATCAGAGATGTCCTGTCTTCTTTCTTCTACAAGCAAACCACCCTTCTTCCTAAAAGTGCAGAGTCAAAGATTTTGTCCGGAATCGCCGGAGGTGGCCATCATTACATGAATGACTATACTCTAGTTTCAGAAAATGATACAGCCTTCGTATTGGCGCCAAAATCCTCAGTCCTCAAGTGACAGAGTTTATCTTGTAAAGATTTCTTACCATTTCAGATTCTTGCTCCAGTTTTCGAAGTCTGGCTGCAGATTCCAGCCTCATTTTCTGATGCACTTTTTCTCTATTTAGGGGCCTCTTAATTGATGGAGCTTTAGCCAGGGCTTCAGAGCGTCTCTTGGTGCCAGATGAAGGTTGCTTCAGTGCTCTGATTTGATGAAGCTCTTCCTCGATGCTGTCCATTCTTCGGTAGAGGGCTTTGCAGTTGATCTGAGGTTTCCTTAGACATCGAGTTTTATCCAAAGCATTTTTTTTCTCTGAGACAGGCTGTTCTTTCGGCACCATTCTAAATATATTCTTCTTTCTATTGAACACTTCTTTTTCCTTTACTGTTTCATTGGCCTTTTCTTCTTTAAGAATTCTGGCTTCTCTTTCTAAGGATTTGATCTTTTGATCCTTTGCTAAGTTCTCTTCTTGGAGTCTTTCAATTTCCACTGTCGTCTCCATCTTTTCAAACTCCATCGTCTCCAGTTCCTCCTTCGTCTCAGCCAGTTCGAATTCCAGCTGGACTCTCCTCTCGTCATTCCATTCAGCTTGCCACTTACCTTTTCTGCTGCAACACTTTTAATTTCTTTTAGCAAACCGATGACCTCCTCTTGCTTCAGAGGGCACTCATTCTCCAGTCGAAGGATCTCTCTGTCCCTCTGAAAGTTCTGTTCTTTCAGCTTTTCTAGTTCCTTCTTTCTCTCTACTATATCTGTTTTACATTCCTCAAGCTGTTGCAAACTTTCCTCAGCCCTCTGTTTCTCAACGGTAAGAACTGCTAATTCGTCTTCTAAACTGTTAATCCTTAGGTTTTTATCATTTTCCTTCTGCAGACTTTCAAAGTTATTTTGTTTCCTTCTGCTCTCTTCTCGAAGTCTCTCCAAGTCCGCATTCAGCTTGTTTAGTTGGACTTTCGTCGCATTTCTGTCATTTTCCATCTTCTTCAGATCGTGATTCAGCGTCTCCGTCTCCATCTCGAGAACTACGACCCTACTTTCCAAAATAATTAGCGTTGAGTCTTTCTCCTCGTTCTCCCTTATTAGCTTTTCTGTCTCTTTCGCCTTGAGCGCTATTTCTTTCCCAAGTTTTTCCATTTCGGCAATTTGTCTCTCCTTTCCTTGATTGAGTCGTTCCAGGTCTCTTATGTTTCGTTCCATCTGCATTCCTCCTTCGGTCAGCCGCTCTACCTTCTCTTTTAATTCCTCCATCATCCGAGCCTTCTCTGCCTTCTCTTTCTCGGGCCTTAAGACGTTTTCATTTTTCGTAATGGCTTCCTCTGTCTTTTGACTGATTAAAAGTGGTATTTCTTCACTATCTGAATAATCGACTTCTTCCCATTCTGAATTATCTTCTTCTTCACTATCTAAATTATTCTTCTTCCTCTCAAATTATATATATATATATATATATATATATATATATATATATATATATATATATATATATATATATATATATATATATATATATATATATATATATATATATATATATATATTTATAGTATATATATATATATATATATATATATATATATATATATATATATATATATATATATATATATTTTTTTTTTTTTTTTTTTTTTTTTTTTTAAGAAATACACGATACATAAAAAGTATTTCAAATGGCGTTTACCGATAGTTTCCAGCTTATTACGCAATAAACGGTTCCATTCCGCTGTCCGAATTCATTCCCTGACTTATGAGAAAGGCTTATACGGTGCAGCGCATAATCAAGGCCACCGAAATAGATTTATCTTTCGGTGGTCTCGATGTAATGCTGTATGAGCCGCGGCCTATGAAACATTAACCACGGCCCGGTGGTGGTCTATCCTGTATAGTTGCCAGAAGCACGATTATGGCTAACTTTAACATTAAATAAAATTAAAAGTACTGAGGCTAGAGGGCTGCAATTTGGTGTGTTTGATGATTGGAGGGTGGATGATCAACATACCACTTTGCAGCCCTCTAGCCTCAGTAGTTTTTCAGATCTGAGGGCGGACAGAAAAAGTGCGGACAGAAAAAACTGCGGCCGGACAGACAAAGCCGGCACAATAGTTTTCTTTTCAGAAAACTAAAAAGACTGTAATTCTTGTGTCAGCAGATCTATCTTTATTTTTCATGTCCTTCTATCTTTCTCTTTTTTTTTATGTTATTTTCTCTTTTTCAACCTATGGGTATTTTTCTACAAAAGCTTCCCTTGCAATCTGATACTTCTAATGCAGTGGTTCTCAACCATGGGGAATTCCCCCCCCTCTAGGGGGGAAATTTCAGAGTTTCAGGGGGGGAGGGGGGTGGAATCGCAGATTGGCAGGCTCAAACTGGCTCTAGGACCACACAAACAGCAGTTTGTATCGGTCCGCACTACTGAGAGGTCACGGTGGGCTTTCTCTCCGCTAGCTTGTGTGTTTGTGTTAGTATTTTGTTGCATATTATTTGGAATGCAACTTTTGAGGTAGACAGTTTTGGAAAGGGGGGAGTGAGAATGACAATCCGACATATGGTGAAAGGGTGCATGGGCCAAAAAAGGTTAAGAACCACTGCTCTAATTCTTGATGTACTGTGCAGATATACGCAACATTTATGGTAATGATAATAATAGATCACGTCGTCCAGTGGATAATTTCCCCTCGGGGTTGGGGAAAGGACGATATAGTCATGTTTTCTGAGAATAAATTTTGCTTCTATTGACCTAATAAACAAATGAATGTAGCTGGTGGTTATTCAGTTGTGGTTGGTAGCACTCAAGGTACCGGAAGGTTAGCGCAATATGTAGACACCCCTTTTTTAGAAGAAAAAGAGTATAGTTGAAAAAACTCCAAATATAAGATTTTGTATATCTCGCAGAGTATTCGAAATATCCCTTTTTGGCAATCATGGTCCCATAATAAATATCGATCGATTTCTCGTGTTTATTTCAAGTCTATAATTGTCACATTCATGTCTTTGTTCATTTGTAGTTCTATGTAGAGATGGAAAGTAGCGCCGTCAGTGCATCTCACATGGTACACTGTGGGCATTACTAAAAGGTGTTTGCAGCGTCTCTTTGGCCCCTAGCTGCACCCAGTTTTTAGACTTTTACTGTACCTCCATTCCCGCTGGCTTTCTTTAGTCTTGCTGTCCAACCTCTCTAACTTTTGGTCCCTGTACTGCATCTCCTTTATTTTCTGGATCTTTTTATCTTGCTGTCCAGTCACTCCAACTTCCCCTTTTCACTGTTTTAAGCTCTGAATGGCCGAAAGTGCCTCAGTACTTGGCTTAACGGCCTAAATCTCATAAAATCAATTTGTTGATTTGTTTAAGATGACGCATATTTTCAAGATTCAGTTGCTTTCATCTTCTCATTTATACATTAATTCAACTACATTGAAGGCTTATTTACTTAAGCCACATACCGATATCAAGTACAGGGGCTACCCACTAAATAACATGTTTTGTCTTTTCAGTTCCCCCATTTTCATCTCTCCGTTCATGCTATTAATTCATCTCCATTGAAATCTTATTTATCCATCCACGTATCGATGACCGAGTAACAGCAGAAACTAAATGGCCTAAGATAACAATCCTATCACAAAGGCATCCCATTTGTCTTTCACATGGACTGCAATGATTAAGTGACAACGAATACCTTCTATCAAAATATATATATTTATGTGAAATATTTCTGACAATTGGCAGAATATTTCCATTTGTTATACATATTGTTCTTCGTGCGAGCTGAATAACTGTACCCTTTCACAGTGTAAATGGAATCATTCTCGTAGGCTTTGTACACATTTTTGTAGCTTTTCGACCATAAGTAAGTGTTTTTGGACTAGACTGGTGAATAGCTGCCCATCATAAATGTATCTTTATTTATTTATTAATTTATTGCAATAGACGACAAAGTAGAAACATAATTGAATGATTATGAGGAGTTGAGGTTGACTCATATAAAATACTTTGCCTGAAAGAGCCACGTGTCAGGTTTCAAAATTCAGAAACTGCTGTATGGCATTATGACATGGAAGCTAATTTTTCAACATGTTCATGTTTCACATGAAACTTAAAACAATTACTGGGCTTAATGTTTACAGATCATATTTTCCGGTATTTCACACACAGAGATAAGTTTCATTCTTTTAATGAATAGTAGTAGCTGGATAATTTCCTCTGTTACCTTATAAACTTTAACAAATTAGAAAAGAAAGTAAATTAATTTTCACCTCAAAATCATGAAGATCTCCTCCGACCTTTCTCAGTCTTGAAATCAGGTTTTAGATAACTATAAAAAAAGAAATCATTTGTAGGATAAATCCGGATAAGTCATAATTTTTATTTTGATCGTTGATTTGCTTCTGTCGTCCAGAGTTCACCAATAGGACAAACAAATAAAAACACCAGTTGCTTAGATCCACTTAAAATTCTTACTCCACAAATACTATACACACATAAGTGGTGAGGCAGCGTGTTGAATTATTTTTCATTAGGGAACCCAACCTTACCTCTTCTCCATATGTTCATCCTCACCTGTGCACGATAGCTTTCTTGTTTATTTTTTACGGGTATTCTTTTTGGATATTGATCTCTTTGGCTAAAGACAAGTTCTTGCTCCTTCCTCCTCCTCCTCCCCCTCCTCCTTCGAGATCTCAGCCTACCCATGATACCTAGTCAATCCATGTTCCACTCTTTTTCTGTTCCCTTCCTCCAAGACGAAAACCTAATCTATTCACACCCTCTGGCTCCAACTTGTTTTCCTTAATAGTGGAGGAGATCCATCTGGATAACGTTTTCCCCTTGACTGCCATAATTCAGAATTTTGTACAACAATCCGTGTTCCTTTATTCGTCTGACTAAACATCTTGCAAAAGACAATCTCTCCCTTCCTCCAGGGTGAATACCCAATCTCCTTACAACCTCCTTCTCCTCATTCTTTTCATTAAAAATGAACAGGAGAAGAGGTTTTAATTTTTGTACCAGTGACCATTGCATGAATGAACTTCACGCAGCTAATCGTGCCTCTACTAATCCGATGTTAGTGGTCAGCTGGAATTTCGGGTCTGGATCGTTTTATGTTGAAGGGTTGCCATATGAGCTTAAGCTGAAGTGGGATTGGATATAGCTCGTCGTTTGAATGAGTGAAATAGGGAACATTAGATTAGTAGGAAAGGATGGAAACAGATAAAGCTGGGTGCGATGTTACTGAAAATTTGGTGAGCCCACTTCCTAGTCTGTGACCACTTCAGATATTGATTATATCCATGCTGCATATGACTGATTGATAGACTCACTGGCTTTTATTAAGTTGGCGTTACACAGCAAAGGTTATCAACGCCAAGCAAAACTGTACCTACTCTCTAGGCAACGAACTAGACAGTTCTTCATGAAAATGGCCCTCGTAAAACATCCATGCAATCAAAAAAAAAAACTAATAAATGAATACTTTCAGTTATTAAGGTGCTTTTATCATATCTTCTTACACACTTTTGTCAGTGATGTTGGCTTCTCAAACCTTTCTTTCGACTTAGCGAAATTTGTTCTCCTCTTTTTGCCAGTCGAAATCAAACTTCTGACGTCAATGTTATTGCATCAACAGGGCACCTGTTAGGCTTCTGCTACAACCAATTTCAAATCTGAAATCATTCAGATGTGATGTGTGGTTATACCCTTCCACAACATCTTAACAAAAATCCAGTTCGTAACTTTTAGCACCGCACACACACTATATACGCGTATATGCGCATACGAGCATGTAGCCGACCGCATATGCGTGAGTAACGCTCTTGTTGGAAAGTGTTCATTTGTCATGACAGATGGTCAGCTATCTGTAATAGCCAACATTTACCCTCCCACGGGACGGAGAGGGGGAGAGAGAGATAAGTGGGTTGAACTGACTGACGTTAAAGTTCTTGTTCACTTTTCTATTTTGGGGATTAAATAATGGGGGGAAATCGTGGAATTCATTGACAGTTCACTATAATGCTCCCCAGCAGTTAAATGGAGGTGTTACAACCAGAAAGGATTGAATTAAGGTTTTCTGCACAGCCTATCACAGTCGTGCATTGCTCTTTTTGGGATCTTTCCTGGAGTAATTCCCATTGGGGATTACCGTAAAAACATGAACAAAAGACTGTAAATATCATAAAGATAATGACCCCCAAGAAATATTAGTCCCAGATAACGACTCACGAAAACCCTCGGGGGTCACTGTCTAGGAAAGATCCCTCTTTTGTTACTGAAGGATGAATATTTTGTAGTGATCTTGAAGCAGTAGTTTTAGAAAGTGAGTAGTTTTTCTCCACTGCTGGCATGGCAGCAATGTTTACCTTATTGTGTGAGTGTATGATAAATGTGTATTGTACAGACAGCACAAATCGAGAGGATGTCCCTGTCTGCAGTCAGTTTTGGGAGTTGGGGTGAGAACTGGTGCAATATATATATATATATATATATATATATATATATATATATATATATATATATATATATATATATATATGTGTGTGTGTGTGTGTGTGTTTGTGTGTGTGTGTATTGTATACATGCATACACACACACACACACACACATATATATATATATATATATATATATATATATATATATATATATATATATATATATATATATGTGTGTGTGTGTCCCCCTTGCACGTGTATAATATTGATTCTTTATACAATTTATCATAACAGATGCCATGTATTCACTCTTCTCATTGAGATATATAATACATTCTGTTATTTGTTCGAAGTAAATAGCGTCACTAACGGCAGAAATCACAATTGTTTTTATACATGTCTCTTTCGATATCAATGGCGAAAGGGTCATTCCACTGTCAGTTGAGTGTTCAACAGTTATTTCAGGAAAATCATTTTGAATAGAATTTTATACAAAGCAGTGAGCCAATAGATAAATCTTTCAACGACAGAAAAGTTCTCTGCATAATTGTTTTGAAAAATAACTAAAAAATATTTAAGTGATGCACCGGTATCTATGTGGAATGTAAAGAAATGTGCTGCTGGGAAGTCGAATCGCAATGCCTTTCTTATTATGTGACTGGATACATTATATCGTTCCTTAAAGTTATATCTATCGTAAATCATTCGTATAACAAAGAATATGAAGAAAATAGAGAAACGTTTTTGCTCTGTTCATACATTCGCAAACAGCAAAACAAGCGAAAACGTTATTTTGAATAACAGTTGTTTTAAATTAATATGAGCTGACGTTTGTTTAGCCCCAAGGACGCTGGAGAGCAGTAAACGGCAGTTAGTTCATTTGTTCAGTCATTTACCCAATTAATCTGAACAAATACTGTTGATGTATTTGGTGTTTGTGTCATTCCCTTTTATTATGTTTTCCCTTTTCCGTTCTGTTAAAAAAATGAACTTGATTTTGTTCTACAGTTTTTTTAACTTTCTCAGTAAAACTTTCCATGTAATTTGGTTACGTTCTTCTCACCTTACGAAGACCCTTTTCTCCTTAGATTTTTTCCTTTTCGTGTTCCTCTAGAGCCAGAATGTTTTGATTACTTAGTCCTTAGAGTTCTTGCTTGTTAGTCAGAGTCCAGAGGTCCACGCCACACCTCTTGCTCCCTTTCACACCTTACCTCATTTGGGTTATCATCAGTGGTGGCATAAGGCCGGCTGAGCGGGACTGGTCATTCGACTAAAATCCCAGAAGTAAAATAAAGATAATATCGTTGATGTTATCTCCTTAATATTTCTTTAATGATATTATATAACTGGATTATGCAAAATTATTCTCGCATATAATATTACAGTTCGTGAATTTTCACTCTGGCAGACATAGGGGTTAAAGTTCTCTCTCTCTCTCTCTCTCTCTCTCTCTCTCTCTCTCTCTCTCTCTCTCTCTCTCTCTCTCTCTCTCTCTCTCCCAGTCGGTATAGAAGAAGGGACATTGCTTATCTAAGCCCACGAGACTGATAAAAAATGCAAATATCATCCTGCATAAACAGGAAAAATAAAAACGAAGAAGGAGCGAAGGAAAAGCTGGAGAGAGAGAGAGAGAGAGAGAGAGAGAGAGAGAGAGAGAGAGAGAGAGAGAGAACTAGTTATCACTGGTCACATATTTTGACTGAGTTTTATAAAAACTTGCGAGAAAACATATCATTTAATTTCATAAATGTCAAAGATATGATAATCGTTTTGTTCTAAAAAGTAAATAAAATTAATGACGTGGAATATGTTGAGAGATGATTAGCGAAAAGGAAGAAATATTACTGAAATGAAAAAGCAAAGGTAACAAAAGATAACGAGCTTGAATGGCAAAAGCTTAAAAGGAGCAGGAAACAACTAAATCGAGAAAAAACTTGACGACCAAAAAATCAACAGAAGAAAACGGAAATCTCTTTTAAAAGAAAGTAAGCATTCACGAAATTGGAGAAAGTGGAGCCGAAAAACGAATTAGACGAAAGAAACCCAGCGAGAGGGAAAACAAAAGGAGAAAGCTCAAAAAGCGAAAGTCAAAACAATAACGACAGAAGAACTAAAACGAAAGTCAAGACCGACTTAAGAACAGAACGATTTATCACCTTCACACACGAAGCGAGTCAGGCGAGAGAGAGAGAGAGAGAGAGAGAGAGAGAGAGAGAGAGAGAGAGAGAGAGAGAAAAGCGTTGTCATAGACAGCCATAAGGAAGAGGAATTCAATCGTGCCTAACTAGCAATTCATAGCGACCGAATGCTTCTCTCTCCGGCAGGAAAAAGGATTGGATTCTGAACAGACAAAGGCCCGAAATGGGTATTGGGAAGAGGAGGAGGCGAAGGAACGATTGTAGGAAGCGGAAAGGGAAAAGGAAAATGGAAAATACGTGAAGACGGAGACGTATTTCTCAGTACCTGGGCCAATCGCTTTTGAGACTACCTGCATGACGTGGACTCCGAAGCTGATAATAAATTAGTAATTTATTATATTTAATTTATGCAGTTATCATTACACTTGAGGATGAGAGGACTGGTATGTCGACGTATATAGCGTATAAAAAGTTAGAAATGTAAGAAGAAGAAGAAGAAGAAGAAGAAGAAGAAGAAAAAGAAGAAGAAGAAGAAGAGAAAGAAAGTTCTGCAATTGTAATGTAGACATTGTCGATGTTTAATTTTTTTTTTTTATACCGAATATCACGTCATATTCGGAATTATCATAGTCTATTTTTTTATAATGTATTGTAAGTTAAGTTTCAGTTTTTGCTCGTATATACAGTCCATGTATAATATATATATATATATATATATATATATATATATATATATATATATATATATATATATATATATATATATATATATGCCTGTTTCTTTCATATATTAGAAGTTAAATGAAATTCCCATGCAAACAACAAAAATTATATTTCGACTGACCAAACCGGTCGTGATCAGTTCTTATGACCTACCCGCTGTTTACAGTGCATTCAGATGATCAAACTGAGGTATATTATATGTGTTTTTGTGTAAATTTTATTCTATGGGCATCTATATATATATATATATATATATATATATATATATATATATATATATATATATATATATATATATATATATATACTGTATATATAGGTAGATAGATATATACACACACACACACACACACACACACATATATATATATATATATATATATATATATATATATATATATATATATATATATATATATATATATATATATATATATATATATATATATATATATATATATATATTATATATATATATATATATATATATATATATATATATATGTATATAAATATCCAAACATACAAACGTCCGTTAATACATTCGCCTTACTCGAAATAATATATTTTCATATATATTACCGAAGGGAATTTTTTAGTTGATAAGTTCGACTTGTTGGCTTTGTGGGCTAAGGCGTCACTGTAGTCCTGAGTTCTTGTCCTTCGCTGGTTCGAGCCCACGGGACGACGAACTTATTATCAACTAAAAATTCCCTTCGGTAACATATATGAAAATATATTATTTCCGAGGTAGAGCGAATGGATATTAAAGGACGTTCGTAGCTTAATGCTTATATATGAATCACGGTGATGTGATAAAATTTCATTCATATATATATATATATATATATATATATATATATATATATATATATATATATATATATATATATATATATATATATATATATATATATATATATATATATATATATATATATATATATATATATATATATATATATATATATATATATATTCAGTATATACAGTATGTGTGTGTTAGTGTGTGTGTGCGTGTGCACGTACATCTATGATAGATACACCCACGCAAAGAGTATTCTATACTATTCATTCCAACTAATAAGTCGAACAGTTTGTTTGTTTCGTTTTATTGAGGCCTAATGAAACGTAAAGGCACAGCTCACCATGCCTAGTGAAGTTTTGTAATGTCACGGGGGTTTAGGTTACGTAACGGCAAAGTACAAACGCAATTGATTCAGTAATGTTGGTTTAACATTCGATGTGAATTAACGACGGCAACTGTTTGATCTCTGCTTTTGGGATGCGAGCCTCGCTGATCTGTTGTATTATAATTACTGTTATTATTATTATGATTATTGTTATTTTGATTGTTTTTGTTGGACTTTTCAGTACCATATTTCGCCCTAACTTTTCTTCTTGATGGGATGCTCTTTGGTACATCTCATGAATTCAATATCTTCGCAAATTATTCTTTATTTGCTAAAAATGAAAGATTCAGTTACCTATAGCAGTGTTGTTGTTATGCCTGTTGTTATTGTTGTTGTTCTGTTTCTACTGGTTGTTGTCTTCCGTTCCATATTTCGTCCTGACGTTCCTTTCAGCGGAATGCACTCTAATGCATCTCATGAGTTCAGTATCTTCACGAATAATTCTTCATTTTGATAAAAACGAAACGAAAGACTCGGTCATCTTCAGAAGTGAGGAGGCGAATGATTTGTTTTCCTTTGCCATTCGTTCTTTTTCATTGCCTTTCATCTCCACACCCTTCCTTTATGCTGACGGAAAGCAATTGGACGCATATCCCCTACACCAGTGGTAGCACCACTCCCCCCCCACCAACAACCCCCCAGCTAGTCTCCCTCCTCTTCTAAACACTCATGAAAGTCGGCATAGATACTAAATATGAGTCACGTAGCTTATCTCCCCTCAATTTCCATTGGTACCTCAAACCCCTCGCTCGTTTTCTCTCCCTTTCCCCTCGATAAAAGGGGGTTTCCAATGATTCTTCCCCCTCCCCCTTCTCAACCCCATAGTTTCCCCTTCCAAGCTCCTACCCATCACTTTTTAATCTCTTTTATTTTTTCCCATATTTTCCTTTCTTTTTATTGTCTGTGCTTAGATGCTTAGTTCTGACTCTGAGTGATTTCTACGCAAAATGTTCCTGATTGGAACTGCCGAGTCTCTCTTCTTAATTTTCATAATTTTTCGCTCTTCACTTTATTTATCTTTTTTTTTTCCTCCTTCTCCCCGTTCTTATTTTCATCGCTTCCACTTCTCTCCCCATTCAGTCTCTCCCTCATGTCTTCCTCCGTTCTTTGTCTTCGCATCATTCATCTAGTCATTCCTTTTTTCCCGGCATAGTCTCATGTTCCTGGTTCCCATCTCTCTTTGTTTTACTTCTCTCGTATATATATATATATATATATATATATATATATATATATATATATATATATATATATATATATATATATATATATATATATATATATATATATATATATATATATGTGTGTGTGTGTTTATTTATTTATTTATTTATTTAGATACACACACATATATATATATATATATATAGATATAGATATATATATATATGTATATATATGCATATATATATATATACTTATGCATACGCGCGTATGTATACATGCATGTGTGTGTACATGCGTGTGCATTTGCTTGCACGTTTTCCCTTAACCAGAAGGTGATGAATTATATCATGAGTAGGGTGAGGAAAAAAGGGGGAACTCTATTGATGAGGTGAGTCATCTTTTAATTCACCAGAACCCACCCACCCACCCACCCACGAGATCATGCTGGTCATCCCACTGGAAGGAGAGATGGGTTGGGGGGGGGGGACTTGTAATCATTGCATCGCGTCCCTTCCCTCCCTCCCACAACCCCACCCTCCCCCCTCCCCCAGTGTCCTTCCCAACCCTCCTCCAAAAACCCCTTGTTGATGACTCCTACACATTCAACACGTGTTCAGATGAAAAGCAGAAAGGAAAAAAAGTTATGACAAAGACTGTTCTTCCCTTCCTCCCCCCATTCATCTCCCTTCTGCTCTCCCAACCCCCATCACCCACCACTCGCCATCATCCCCCTTTCATACGGGTGTCAGTTGATTGTAGGGAAAGACAGAGAGAGAGAGAGAGAGAGAGAGAGAGAGAGAGAGAGAGAGAGAGAGAGAGAGAGAGGATGTTACGGGATCATCCACCAAAAAAAGATTAAAAACAAAAGAAAAAAATTGGCTAATCTGCACCGTAAAATACGTAGGTATTAGGGAGGTGTACGAACTGGGTTGTCCACCCGTGGGAAATGGGGGCGTGAATAATGGTGTGTACGGGGAATACTAATTATTGCCGGCAAAATATAGATGGAGGAATTTGTACTTTTCCTCTCTCCTCGTCCCACATCTTTCGACTCATTTCCACGTCGCCTCGCAGCTTCCAGTATTTTCATGAATTATTTCCTTCAGTACTCTCTCTCTCTCTCTCTCTCTCTCTCTCTCTCTCTCTCTCTCTCTCTCTCTCTCTCATCTTCTTCTTCTTCTTCTTCTTCTTCTCCTTTTTTTCTTCTTTTTCTTCTTCTTCTTCTTCCTCCTCTTCTTCTTCTTCCTCTTTTCACGCCGAGAAGTGAGCAGTTCGAGGACGAAATGTTTCACGGAAACCGATGCAATTTCGGGCGACTAATCAGCGAAGGGAATAACAATGAAGGAGTGAGATAGATGGCAAATATTGCATAGGGGGGGAAGACCTTCGGGAACGACTCTGCTAATGTTTCACTGAGGGAACTTTGATGACGGATGGAAATGAAAAAAAGGGGCCAGAGACGGGGACACTTGCTCTATGGATGGCGTGCATTGACCCGCCGGTTCAGGATTGCGCCTTGATTTACATAAGTGTAAAAGAGGGAGGGCTGAGTAGGGTCAGTCAGTGGTGCAGTTAACGAAAGTCATATGCATTTACATGCGTGCCATTACGGTACATGCACAGAGACATAGCAGTGTTAGTGATCGTTTTATATATAAATATATATTATATGATATATATATATATATATATATATATATATATATATATATATATATATATACATATATATGTGTGTGTATATGCATGTATGTATATATGTATGTCTTCTCAAGATTTATACACATGCATATTAGCGAAATTAAAGTCTACCGGCAATGCATATTAGCGAAATTAAAATCTACCGGCAGCCATCAACAAATAGATGTTAGAAGATATAAGTCCCATCAAAGCGTAAGGGAAGTAAAAACCAAGAAAATGGAGAATTAAGAAAAATGAACAAACTGAATATTGGGATAAAAATGAAAATAAAAAAAATACTCAAACGTTCATTTCACATTAAGAATTTCACTGCTGTATTTTACCTCGATTCGCTTTTTTCTGATTAACAGTAATAAAGCTTATAAAAAAATAATATGCAAAAAAGTGGAAAATATTATCAATAGGGCTTTTTGGAATAAAGAGAGAACGTTAAAGAAAACACGTTTTAGAAATAAAATATTCTAAGTTGAAGGAACAGTATGGGAGAAAGTAACATCAGTTAAGAACAAGGGTCGCTGAGAAGATTGAAGAACCATGAAAAAAAAGAACAATTAGAAAAGAAGCTTAGTGAAATGAAGGGAGAATAGAAGAAAGAACCGGTGCAATTGGGGACGAAGCTCACTGAAAGTAAAGCAGAATTAGAGGAGAAGTGAAAACAATTAGAAAAACAAATAAGCTCCGGCTACGAATAGAAAATTCGGGTTTACTTTTATCTCCCAATTCGGGTTTACTTTTATCTCCCAGAGGTAAAAGAGCACCAAACCTCTAATACACGTACCTTCAAAATAAAATAGATTTAAAATAAATCCTTTATTTCTTAAAGGTTTTATGTATTAGTTGCATGACCATTTCATTGTGCATGTCAGCGTCAAACCGGAATACATCCGTCATGCGATATCCATTCAAGGAAATGCGGTATGTATTAATCTCACTAGAATATTTCTCTGTGCAAATTCTACGCTGTGTTGTAGTGGTCTGAACGATAAATCCTGCAATAGGAAAGTAAAATTGGAAAGCCTGGGTTAGAAAAATAACGAAAAAGTCCTGCATTTACCGAGTGAGTGAATAGAATCATTCAGTTTTATTACGCAGTTTATCTGAGAATAGTTTGCATCATGTTACATTATGCTACATTATACTTATAAAAGTATTTGTTGAAGAGCACAAAAATAATGTAATAACTTAATCACAAATAACTTTAAATTGTTAATAAAGTAATACTTGAGATACAGACAACTCCAATTATAAATACTGAATAGAATGATTCGATACGACAGATATTGAAAGTACAACAGGAAAAGTCAAATATCTTTAAGATCTCAATTCCTTTCCATCGTCATAAATTTCAGGAAGGGAATTGCTGTTACTTAATATGATTTCGTAAAAATTCTCTCACTATATTATTTTTATTTCTTCTCCTTTGGAAATTTATCGTCAAATTTGGCAGTTTCAATGTTATGAACTCCTAAAAAAATTGCACGGTATATTATTTTTATTTCTTCTCCTCCGGAATAAATTTCGGTAGGAAATTTATGGTTAAATAGAAAGAATTAATTTATGGGTAAATAAAAAGATAAAATTTATGGTTAAATAAAAAGAAAAAGATTTATGGTTCAATAAAAAGAAAAAGATTCCATGAAACTCATTGTTGTCAGGACTCCCGAGAGCTTTTAAGAGATAGACTTGTCAAGTATGAAAATATATTCATTATTTAGTCAAAGCAAAGCATTAGTGAATTTCCAAGGGGGCCGTCGTATTCCATCTCATGAAATCTTAATCAACGTTCATTTTAATTATGTTGATGAAATTTTGAGTCATTAACAGCAGGTAAATGTTTATTAGTTAATTTTTTTCATATATATATATATATATATATATATATATATATATATATATATATATATATATATATATATATATATATATATATATTCATCTTACTATTTGGAAGAATTGAAAAATAATCATTATCTGACGGTTTCGAGATGAACCTTTACATATATATATATATATATATATATATATATATATATATATATATATATATATATATATATATATATATATATATATATATATATATATATATATATATATATACTATATATATAAAGGCAATGCCACGAAGGAAAGAGAAACGACAGGTGATGCTAGGCTTTTCGACTTATTGTCCTTTAAAGTCTGCTAAGTAAAGGACAGTAAGTCGAAAGGCCTTGCACCACCCGTCGTTTCTCTTTTCCTTTGGCATCACCTTTATTTACATATTCATCACATTCCACATTTTCGTGATTCAGTTATATATATATATATATATATATATATATATATATATATATATATATATATATATATATATATATATATATATATATATATATATATAATAGTGGGAGAGACAGACAGACAGACAGAGGAAAGGTCCTATTCAAGATAAATCCTAAGTATAAGCCAAGCATGACCTTTTCTCCATCCTGCACCCCGTTCACCCTTTCGCCCACGCACTCTCTCTCTCTCTCTCTCTCTCTCTCTCTCTCTCTCTCTCTCTCTCTCTCTCTCCTCATCCCGAAACACAACACTTCCGAGCCTACGCCGGCTGCCTAGTTATTAACATGAGCAAACAAATGCTGATTACTTTGCAGTCGCGAGCACCGGTATTAATTACCCTCGGGCTTGATAGGGCACACAAAAATTTCTGTTAGCGGATCCCTAAGATCCACTATTTCATCGTTGCTCTGACCTTTCCGGAGAGTTGTTTGTAGGGGGGCGGGGGGAAGAGGAAAGATTGTGTAACCAAGAGTGAAGTTACTGCTTGGAGCGAGGTAGTACGGGCAGTTGGGAAATTGTTACAACAATTATCGGTGGTTGCGTTAATGAGATATTGTTGAATAGGGATAAAAACGATTGTTGCTTGTGTATTGGGATTGGAATATAAATTTTAGGCCAAGAGCTAGGACCTATGAGGTTATTCTGCACTGACGGAGAAACTGAGGGTAAAGAAGGTTTGAAATGTGTAACAGGAGGAAACCTCGCAGTTGCACTATGAAACAATTGTTAGGAGAGTGTGGAAAGTAAGATGGAACGGAGGTACAATAAAAGGAATGAAAGGGGTTGCAGCTTGGGGAGGGGTCCGATGGGGCGCTGCAAAGAACAGTGCACCGTGTGTGGTGCACTGTCGGCACTACCACCATACAGGGGGATTGTTGCTTACATGCATAAGTTGTTTTTGACAAGGTTTATGAACTGTTGCCCAGAAAGTGAGTGATTAATTCTTGTAAAAACAACATATGTGATTAATCTTGTCAAAACGGAAGAAATCAATACAGCAGTGTATGTTTGGGCATGACACAGGTGCTGCTGAGAGTGTATTTGTTGACAACGGTTTTTCGTGATAGTTGCTGGCAACGCTGGTTGACTCAAGACACTGGTCCTGGAAAAATTTATTACAGTTTTTTTTTTTTTAAAGAGTATTAGCAGTCGCTGGCAAATTATTCTGAGAAACTTCATATTTCGCAAGAGGAATTTCTGTACCCAGTATGGCTAACTATCTGAACAGCGGAATGGCGAAAAGTGTATGATGCAAGCTACTGTTGGAAAATACAAGAAAATAATGGCAAATTTTAGTAAAAACTATTTGAACATTTTTCACTTAATATCCGGATGCACCAATTTTGCCTGCACTTTGCGAACAATTATTCATATAAGTATTAATACTGGTCCAGAGCTGTGATTGGTTACACCTCCCAATACTCACTTTTTGAGTGTGATATTTCTCTCGAGTTCAGTTTACATGACTTTATTTCAAAGGAAATCTTTCTATTAACCTTTGATTTTCGGAAGAATCTTCTCATATAGTAAGCTGTATTCCGCTTCATGTTTAATTTTCATATTCTGTCACCTTTTACAAAGCCTCTTGAAGGTTGAATTTGAATGAAAACTTTTCCTCGACGTGTTTTTGTTCAGGGAACATGGAGACAGTCGTTATCTAAAAGTTTGTTTTTAGAGAACAGTCTTTAATTAAATCATATTTCAGAAAGACAGTCCAGTCATTCTGGAGACCGATGTTTTCTTTTCCTTTTTATTTTTTATTTTTTTTTAACATTGCCTTTCCTGGTGTTACCACTACACTAGTTGCATTTTTACCTACAAGATAATCGTAAAAAAGTTTTTTTTTTATTTTTATAAGAAGTTAAACTGTATCAATAGGCTATAGTTCCAAAATCTAATAGTCATCAAGGAAGCATATCTGGTTTCAGCGTTCGATAGTTCTTAAATCCTTCAGGTATGTTCTGTTTTTATTTCAGTAGAGAACGCAGACACCACCAAGGAGTTTCCACTACTAATAAACATTAAATAGAAAGTCAACTTAAACATTCTCATACCCTTGGACATGGATATATCTTCTAACCTCATAGCACCTTTCAATGATACGCTTCAGTTCCTATTTTACAGGGTATGGACTTAACCAAATACAACACTTTGTTCTCCTCTATGATTGCTGTTTATGGTACTTTGCCCAGTGCCTAGATCTCTGTTTTATATACATACAGTAATTAAGTTAGATATTAGTGTTAATCAGCAAATAATCATGCTTTAATCGATAAATACGTTCGTTATATTTTTTCTAACGAGCACCAAGTGGAAAAATTAGTCTATAAAGAAGAAGAGCTGAAATCAAATAGTCTCCCATAAAACTGCAGTCAGAGTAAAACGGAAACTTGGGAAGAAACTTAGAAACATTCCGGGTCATTTGCAACTTGAGAGTGTCCTTAACGTCGAGGCCGAGTTTCGTTCCTGAGACTCTGATGCTGAATCCAAGACGAAACTTTCCGTTTTAAAACTAAGGAACTGTTTTGCGTTAGTGATAATACAGCAGTTGAGACTTTTGTTTACAGTGAACAAGCCACCTGCAATTTCTTTCTCTCTCTCTCTCTCTCTCTCTCTCTCTCTCTCTCTCTCTCTCTCTCTCTCTCTCTCTCTCTTTGAGGAGGGACAGGTGAGTGCGTTCCCTGAAACTCCAGTATGAATTAGGTACCTAAATGCTAGACGATTGTCGTTGGTAGCATCTAAAGTGAAAAGAGAGAGAGAGAGAGAGAGAGAGAGAGAGCGAGAGAGAAAACTGGACGTGAGCGTTCAGTGCTTTGTAAAAATGTACGCCATCAAAAGAGAGAGGGCCTCGACAAGGTAATCCCCACCCCAAGAGGGCAAACCCATTCATAGGGAATTCTGTGTGTGTGTTTTTGTGTGTGTATGTGTGCGTGCGTGTGTATGTGGTCAAACGATTGTTTTCATTTCGATAATGAAAGCTATTAATCTGCTCTGTTAATTAGGATGCAAAATAATACGTGTGACGAGGAAGAGAAGGAAAATCATAAAGATTTTGACCAAAACCCGCTGGAAATCCTTGAGTCACTCAGCACCCCTTGCGAAATGAAAAGTGGCGAACTTCGGAGGCAAGGCAAGAAGACCCAGGTCCAGCATCACCATCGGGATTCAGATGCCTCCTTCGACATCAGCGGGTTAAGCCAACGGGATTAGGTGCCCTGAAATGAGCAATGCCATTAAAGACAGCCGCCTCCAATGGGGTCAGCCCTTTGATAAACATCGAGCCTAGTTCTAATTGGCGTGCCAGAAGCAGATTGTCAGTTCATCAAACGTAAGGTAAATTGGCTTGGCTGTAACCCCTTCAAAAGAGAGAGAGAGAGAGAGAGAGAGAGAGAGAGAGAGAGAGAGAGAGAGAGAGAGAGAGAGAGAGGCCTTCAGGTCCCCATCTTCCAACCCTCAAACTATTCCCTGCCTTCCCGCCACCCCTCCGCCCACCATCTCTCGGCCTAGATAAGGGGATTAATAGTGGATGGGAGCGACGATGAGAAGAATCGGTTCAAAGCTTGACTGGAACAGATTCCAATTCTTTTACGGCTGGATTTTTATGGTCTTAAATCATGGGAATCTAAAACGCATCGTGTTAACTGGGGGAGAGGAGGGTGTTTTCAATGTTTTTATCCTGTCATCAGTTTTGACCAGAGAATTATCATCATTATTATTCCTGGCATTTTGAATGTGCGTGTTGCTCTTATTATCTTTCACTGAAGCAGTAATGATGATAGTTAAAGTTCAATGGGTCTTCATATTAAAGTTCGAATCTTAACTAATTTTAATCATCTGTAACTGAAGTAGTAATGACAACAGTCAAGTGTTAAAGAATTAAAGAGGCTGTCGACTTTAAAAGGAGAGAGAACTTTGATATAAAAGCATGGAATGAAACGTTTTTAAAGCACAGAAGAGAACTTTTGCGAGTGCTTTTTTTTTTTAATGATCAAAGGGTCAGGAAAAATCTATGATTTTCAGATTTGAAAGTAAGGGTACCTCGGTACGGAGGTTTTTTATGGCAGGTTTTTAGATTTTCAAGTTCAGAAAAAATTATATAGGTTTAAATTTAAGAATGAAGGAGTTCTAAAATACGATTACGAAATGAAAGACCTTTGGTTTTTTTATTAATAAGATTCAAGACAAGGAACGGATAACTGATTACGAGTTGTTGAAAAATGAAGGTTTTTGGTCATAAATATTTAAAGAAAAAAGGGAGAGCTTGCGTAAATAGGAAATTCACAAGGTGGTTAAGCCAGAAAAGACTGTGGATGTTTCAGAGAGATACTGAAGGACTGGAAATAATGAAAAAAGTAAAAAAAGTGAACTTGACTGAAAGGATAATAAAAAGCAATTTTTCCTATTATTTCATTATCATTAATTACGAGCAGGCGTAAGTTTTAAACAAGTAGGAAAGTGGTAAACTTTCTTGGCAAGCTTCGAGAGAAGCAAATAAATAATTAAATAAATATGCAAGAAAAGGAAAATTTCCTTGAGCTTACTGCTACCATCAACTAATGGATTTCAAACCTAGAACTGTAGTTGGCCATGCTATTGAGACTATACAGAACCTCACGGTTTGAGAACATTGGATGTAAGGCCAATACGGCAAGCTTCCCCCCTCCCCCTCCCCCTCACCACCACCACCACCCCAGAAAGCTCCTTGCCCTACCCCGACAGGGGCATCTATAAAACAAGACCTCAGATATGCTCCTTTTTCCTCAAATACATCAATTTTCCAGTCACTTCGGACATTATTCAAAGACTCAAAAGAATGGACCCAGCCCACTGCAACTGCCAAGTTTAGAATCTGTTTGTGAAGTCTTTTTGACTGAAAAGTGTTGGTTTAAAAATGTGACTTGAGGTTGTAAATAACCTGTTATTGGTTACAAGATTTGACTTGAGGGTGTAAAAAAGCTGTTATGGGAATCAAGATTTGACTCGAAGGTGTAAATAAGCTGTTATTGGAATCAAGATTTGACTCGAGGGTGTAAAAAAACTGTTATTGGAATCAAGATTTGACTCGAGGGTGTTATTGGAAACAAGATGTGACTTGAGTGTGTAAATAAGCTGTTATTGAAATCAAGATTTGACTTGAGGGTGTAAATAAACTGTTATTGGAATCAAGATTTGACTTGAGGTTGTAGAGAAGGTATCATTGGTAACAAGGTAGACTACAGTATTTTGAGTTTTACGTGTGTGTGTGTGCGAGTGTGTAAGCATATAGTACCGGATGCTAAAAAGGTGTATTGTGGTTTGAGAGTACGAAGGTTGGGAAGACCATTAATGTGCTGGAATAAGACGGAGGCGTCGTTAGAAAACAAAAACATATGTTGCCAAGAAGCATGAGCAATACAAGAGAGAAGAGGACAACTAATATTGAATCTGCTGCATCAGTTTAAGAAGTTACTATAAAATAGATTGTTTTTAAAGGGATTTTAGCCTAGACACTCCAGTTAAAGAATGAATAGGGTAATAACCGTTCGTACTTTCTTTGAAGATGGTGCCTAATTACAATGTACCACTTTAGACGCCTCAGAGATATACGTCATCAGCCTAACTTTCCCCAGGGAATGAGGAAGATGAACATCTCTGCGCTTCGTTGATGAGAAAATGGAGATACACAAAGAGTGTAAACAACTGATCGTGTCTTTAAACAAACACATTTGTTCTTTTTGTTCTCATCAAAGACACTCGTTCTTGTGCCCCACGAAGTAGGTCAAGCATCCATCGCTACCCGAAGAACTTCGTCATAGGGACTTTATAGACAAAAGAAGTCTGTCATATTTTTCACCTGGCGAAGTTTTTTTTTTTTTTTTTTTTTAGTTCCATCCTTAAGGTTTTCAATAACGAGATCAAATATAAACATTCAGTTTTTACTGCCGAGATTCGTACGAGTACGCAAAATCTTGATGGAAACCTCTATCTCAGAGAGTCTTTACCCGCTATCAAAGGGTCTTTGTTAGTTATATAAAGAATCTCTCTCTCTCTCTCTCTCTCTCTCTCTCTCTCTCTCTCTCTCTCTCTCTCTCTCTCTCTCTCTATTAACATCAAGAGAATTACAAGTAGAAGAAGAAGTAGTTGAAGATGTAATGAGTAAAGAGAAGGGTAAGAAGACAAAGAGAGAGAAAAAGAAGAAAAAGGCAAATGAAAAATAGATCATCAAAAAATTCCCTTTGAAAGACATCAAAGGGTTGTGGAGAAGGTTTGTGCGTTCGCCTGTGCGTGCGCGTAGGAGGCTGGTAAAAGGGGGACCGAAAAGAGTAGCCTCATGGAGTGAATAGGAGAGAGATAGAGAGAGAGAGAGAGAGAGAGAGAGAGGAAGGGGATAGGCGCATTGTACGCTTAGACGTATGTGCCTTCAGACAGACTACTACAAAATCAGACCATATGGAAAGTCAAGTGAATAAATAAAGGTAAATTCAGGTGAAATGCATTCACCCCTCTCTCTCTCTCTCTCTCTCTCTCTCTCTCTCTCTCTCTCTCTCTCTCTCTCGCGCGCGCGCGCGCGCGCAAACACACACACATACCACTCCAAAGAGAGCTTGTTTTTATGACAATATTTTCAAGAAAAGGAATTCGTGTACTTTCCATCGAAGGAGAGAGAGAGAGAGAGAGAGAGAGAGAGAGAACTGAATCATTGAAGATGAGTACTGGGAGACCTCCATATTACAGCATGAGATAAAATCATCCAATTACGGTAACTACAGGAATTACTGTTCTGACTGTCCCTTGTATTCTAATGTTACTGTGCTGACTGTC
>NC_089768.1:21472500-21522500 GCF_040412425.1 Macrobrachium rosenbergii | reverse complement strand
CTCCTCTTCCTCTTCCCCCTCATCCTCTTTTGACTCCTTTTTCCCTTTACTACTTGTCTTGACGATGCAACTTCTCCACCTTCTTTCTTACCTCCTTTCCTCACTATTGTTTCTCTTCAACTACTAATTTCTTCTAACCCACTTTTCCTCTTTAACATTCTTTTTTCTTCTTCTTCTTCTTCCTTCATTTGCTGTATTTTTTTCTTCCCTTCTTGACTGTTTCCACTTCCTTCATCCCTTATTATTTATCTTTCTTAGGGATATTATACTCTTTCCCTCCTGGTTCTTCCTCTAATTATTGTTGCTCTGATCGCTAAATTTCTTTATTCCCTCCTATTCTTACATTTCTTCTCGTTATTTTGTCCTTACTGATCCACATTATTGTTGTTTTTCCTATTTTTGCGTTACCTTTTCCTTTCTTCTCTATTTATACATAGTTTTCTATCTACTCCTTTCCTCTCTCATTCCTCTTAGATGATCCTTCTTTCCACTTTTTCCTCTCTCATTCCTCTTATCTGATCCTTCTTTCCACTCTTCATCTCTCTCATTCCATTTATCTGATCCTTCTTTCCACTCTTCTCCTCTCTTATTCCTCATATGTGATCATTCTCTTCCAGTCTTGTCCTTCATTCCCCTTATCAGATCCTTCTCTCCACTATTCTCCTCTTTCATTCCACTTATTTGATCCTTCTTTCCTCTCTTCTCCTCTCTCATGCCTCTTACCTGATCCTTCTTCTCACTATTCTCCTCTCTTATTCATTCCACTTATTTGATCCTTCTCACCACATTTTTCCTCTCTCATGCCTCTTATTTGATCATTCTCAACACACTTTTCCTCTCTCATTCCTCTTTTCTGATCCTTCTCCACTCTTCTCTCTCATTCCTCTTATCCGATCCTTCTTTCCACTCTTCTCCTCCCTCATTCCTCTTATCTGATCCTTCTCACCACATTTTTCCTCTCTCATGCCTCTTATCTGATCCTTCTTCTCACTATTCTCCTCTCTCATTCCTATCTGTTCCTTCTCCCCAATCTCTTCCTTTTACATTCCTCTTATCCGATCCTTCTTTCCATTCTTCTCCTCCCTCATTTTTTTATGTGATCCTCCTCTCAACTATTCTCCTCTCTCATTCCTCTCATCTGATCTTCCTTTTCCACTCTTGTCCTTCATTCGCTTCATCCAGTCCTTCTTTCCTCACACCCACGCTGTCTTCATTTCTCAAAAAAAAAAAATTAATCATTATAAGATATTTTTTTCTCCCGTGGAAATACTTTGCTCCATTAACCCTTAATTATGCTCCTCATAAAAAGGTCGTGATTTAGCAAGTCATTATGGAGTGCTCTTTTAATTCGTTACATCACTGTGAGTTTTTGGAGCTTGATATTTTTTTTCATTAATGTTTGAGTAGGACAGAAAAGGGTATATATTCCCACAACTGAAGAGAAAGGTTTTTGCCTTAACTTGTAGAATGTAGAGATTAATTCATTTTATTCAGTTTTTTCACGACAGGAAGTGATCATGATGATAATGATGATTATATGACTTGCATCTAAATGGAAAGGTACCATTTATTATTCATTCGCTATACAACAAAATAATAATAATAATAATAATTTATTCATTTTTTCACGACGGGAAGTTATCATGATGATAATGATGATTATATGAATTGCATCTGAATGGAAGGTTACCATCTATTAGTCATTCTCTATACAACAAAATAATAATAATAATAATAATAATAATAATAATAATAATAATAATAATAATATTATTATTATTATTATTATTATTATTATTATTATTATTATTATTATTATTATTATTATTATTATACCGTGTTCGTCAGAGTAAAGCCTATATCTTTATTTCCATTATTTATTAAAAAATCTTCCGCTTTTCATAATTAATTTTAGATTTTAGGGTATTTTATTTATATTGGCTGAGCCGTTCAAGACTTAGAACAGATGAGCAAGGGAACGATTTTATGTATTATTTAGTTGCAAAGAGACTGGGAATAAATAATAATGTAAACCCCTTCGGTATTCCTTACAAATGTTCTTATTTCCTGCCGCTTGTCTTAAAAACCACTATTGATCTTTGTTAGCGGTTCCTTAGAAAAAGCAGTGTTAAGAAGTATAATGAAGGTTTTAGAAATCTCTTGAAACAATGAAAAATAGAGAACGAAAATAAACAAGTAAAAAATGCGCCAAAGTTTCTTCAACTCTATCGAGCTTTTCTGTACAGCGCATAATCAAGGCCACCGAAAATAGATCTATCTTTCGGTGGTCTTGGTATAATGCTGCATGACCCATGGTCCATGAAAGTTTAACCACGGCTCGGTGATGGCCTATCCTACATCGTTGGAGGAAGCACAATTATGGATAACTTTAACCTTAAATAAAATAAAAACTACTGAGGCTAGAGGGCTGCAATTTGGTATGTTTGATGATTGGAGAATGGATGATCAACATACCAATTTGCAGCCCTCTAGCCTCAGTAGTTTTTGAGATCTGAGGGCGGACAGAATAAAGTGCGGACTGACAGATAAAGCCGGCACAATAGTTTTCTTTTACAGAAAACTAAAATTGAAAGAATATTCATGTTGACTTTTCTGTGTATATCCTTGTACTCTGTTGCCTAACATCAACTCTCAACCCCAGTCCCTCGTAACTTTGTTGACAATATCACATTATCCCTCCTTGAAAATCTTTAACTGCTTCTCGTACATATGACAGAAAAAGGGTGTTTGTCATATTCTCCACTAACTTTCTCTCCTTATTTATTGATGTTTTTACTGTCCTAGCGGTTGATGTTGATGTTATTGTTGTTACTACTGGGTTTTACCTGATGTAGGTCTTGTGTGTACGTCTCGTTGTACCTTCTCTGATCCCCAATTATTCATTAGGTGAAAATCTCTCTCTCTCTCTCTCTCTCTCTCTCTCTCTCTCTCTCTCTCTCTCTCTCTCTCTCTCTCTCTCTCTCTCTTCAATATCCGGGGCAAAGAAGACATAATAGTATTTATACTTATATACAATCTTCTCTATGCCTGTAGGTTTTCTTAAATTTTGCAATTTCATAAATGTACAGTAATAATAATAATAATAATATAATAATAATAATAATAATAATAATAATAATAATAATAATAATAACAAGAAGAAGAAGAAGAAGAAGAACAAAGTCTAATGAAAATCACACCGACGATGATAAAGGTTGGAAATATAAGAAAATTCTGAGAGCAATGTGAAACGCTTATTCAAAAATGCGGATTATATTAAAGTATCGATCGGTAATTAATTTCACTGATCAATAACTCTGAAGCCGTTGGCATGGCAACAGTCCAGAGTACCTTAGGAATTTATAAACAGAAGATTAATCATCTGGTTGCTATTGATTATATGTTCAGTATAGAATGTGGTATAAAATTCAAGTAGGCTATTAGTAAGGAATTAAATGCTCCTGAGATAGCAGATTGTGGGCGGACTCATTCCATGAATTTATTGAACTATTTAGTGTCAAAGTTTTGAAATTTTTTTTAGTAAAGCCTCTTTGACTCATCAGCTCATCTTGAGAGTCAACTTTTTTTTTTTATTTTATTTATAATAGTATTACAATAATCCTTTTACAATTCTACAAGATACACTATTTACATACTATTTACAAATTCATCTGTAAAGAAGGCGTACATTTTACAGCAACTTCATAAAACGTATCTGAAAAGTTTAAGTTTACATTTTATATTTATTCTGTTCTTCCACTGTCCCTTCCCTCGTTCACCGTCGCACCCAAAGTTGTGACCCAGTAATGACGCCCTTCCCTCCACGACTCGTTTAGCCACGACCAACCCCACCCGATGGCCCTCTCCGATGCCGAATTTCCCCATCAAAGCGTGGTCGTTTGCGTGCGGACCAACGTCGTAATCAAGAATGATCTGCGAGTCCGCCCACACCCAGTTTTGAACGCTAAGCCGGAGCATCATTTTCCGCTCAATAATGGGCTGAGCCGCTTGCTTGAGGTTACGGGGCACTGTGCGTCAAGATGGAACGGCCCCGTGACGTTTGTTGCCCCGTCACGGGCAGACCGGAGGGTTTTCGTCTTTACTCGTACTGAGAGAGAGAGAGAGAGAGTGTGTGTGTGTGTGTGTGTGCAATTTTACCATGACCTGATGAAGTTGGGTTCACGTAGCCATTGGTATTATAGTAAATATTTAGTTGCATAATCATTCATCATATATATATATATATATATATATATATATATATATATATATATATATATATATATATATATATATATCTATATATATGTATGTATGTATGTATGTATGTATGTATATATATATATATATCCTGCTGTTCATACATCTTTTAAAAGTGCTATTTCTTTTATTATGGGCAATGCATTTATTTCTTTCAAGAGTTAACCAATTAAAGCACTCACCTAATGTACAGGTTCAACATCAACGCGCTTTCTATATCGATTAAGGTCTACCGGATTAAACGAAGTTGCCAACCCCATGCCCTTCTCCATTCCCGACTGCAACCCACCTCAGTCGACTAACTATCAGATGAGATTTATGCCCACGGCGTTCAGTCCTTGACCTAAAGTCCAACCTGGGGCCTCCCACTAATAACGCAATATTTTTTTTTTCTCAATGCAAATTTCTTCCACTGTTAAACCGTGGAACGGTCTTCCAGTCTGTGCTATTGAAGTCATTGCATGTAACTGCAAGAAACTCTAATGCTATGACAACTATCTGACTTGTATTGTTGTTATGCATGCTTTTTCTTAATTGTTTAACAATTTATCCCCATTTTTATTGTTTCTTTTGTTTTTCTCTCAATTTCATTTATTCACATTTGCTCTTACTATTCTGAAGAAACTCACTTTGCAAGTTAATGGACCTTTGGCATTGTTCTGTACGAATGTTCGCTCGCTTTTAATAATAATAATAATAATAATAATAATAATAAGAAGAAGAAGAAGAAGAAGAAGAAGAAGAAGAAGAAGAAGAAGAAGAAGAAGAAGAAGAAGAAAAAGAAGAAGAAGGACAAGAAGAATAAGAATGAAAAGAAGAAAATTATATACATCCTCACGCATTCTTTTTTACTGCAGTGCTACCAGTTGCACGGAAAATTCCCTTCATCCTGAATTCTTTATTACAGACATTTTTATTTCTGGGAACCGAAGTGAGTGGGAGAGAGAAACCCAAAGACAAAAGTTTCGGGAACTTTAGCCCTCCGCCGAGACCCTTTTAACTTTATTCGATGACAGGTGTGGGCGTGTTTTAGTGGCCGTGTGGGCGTCAATTCGGTATCGGCGCGTCAGTATCTCTCGCTGCATTGAAGGCGTTTCTGCTGGCGTGGGAGAGTTTTTTTTATTTATTATTTTTTTTTTTTTTTTGCTGCCAGCGCATATTTAGTTACGTTGGAAGTGAATATTTAGGGACAATTTAGGTGCGTGTTTGGTAAAATCTGAGAGCGACTGTAGTTTTTATTAGGCCAGTTTGTAATAATAACAAACGAGTAGGAAGATAACAGTCTTTTAATTGCTATATAGACCAGAAAATGTATTTGGAGAGCAGCGTGATAAGAATATTAATATATTTAACATCTGGTCACGCGAATTAAAATGACTCTCACCTAGAAATTAGAACATGCATCAACGAAGAAATATAGTGTTGAAAACTTACATATTATACATATACAAAAATGAGCAGATAGCAAACGCTATCCCAGTGTCATAATGAAAGTCGCAGAGCTCATGTATTCTCAACAGCTATATTCTGTCTGTAATTAAAATGTAAATGTCTGTTCGTACAGGAAATTGTTTAAAATACACAGCACTTGTTACTGAAATCAAGAACCGGTTCCCGAATCCCTCACACCACTCTCCCCTCCCCCCACTACTCCCCCCCACCCTAAACACTCCCCCACCAACACATCTCTTTGCCAAATACACTTCCTGTGATTTAATGTTTCACTTTGTGTAAAAGAAATCTGGTAAATGACTTTCGTTGTTCAGTATCGGGTTGTCATTATTCTTATTATCCGCTAAAGAAGGGTTTGCAGCGGAAGAATAGGAGGGGTTGGGGGAGGAAGGAGATAGGAGGAGAAGGAAAAGGGGGAGAGAGAAGGAGGAGTAGGGGAAGGTATGATGGAGGATGAGGAGGAACTGAAGAACAGGATGAGGGAGAGGGAGAGGGTGGGAGGAAGGGAAAATGGAGGGTTTGGTTGTGTGAGAGAGAGAGAGAGAGAGAGAGAGAGAGGGAGAGATTATAATGAATAGTTTCTGAAAACCAAACTCAAGTGGAGTAATAATAAAACAAAAGCTAAGGCACAAAAGTTGCTGAGAGAGAGAGAGAGAGAGAGAGAGAATAATAAGAGAGAGAGAGAGAGAGAGAGAGAGAGATTATAATGCACAGTGTCTGAAAACCAAACTGCAGTAGAATAATAAAACAAAAGCTAAGGCAAAAGTTGAGAGAGAGAGAGAAGAAATTAAAATTGTCTGAAAACCAAAGCTGAGAATAAACAAAGAGAGGCAAAAGAGAGAGAGAGAGAGAGAGAGAGAGAGAGAGAGGGGGGGGGAAATTATAAAGCATAGCTTTTGAAAACCAAACTCAAGTGGAGTAATAAAACAAAAAGTTAAGGCACGAAAGTTATTGAGAGAGAGAGAGAGAGAGAGAGGTTTAAAGATACATACTTACCCTCTTTATTCTCTTGCTGCCTCACACTATTACATTGTATCACAGGGTTAATTTAGCTTACGGTGTGACGCTATAAAGAGAAAATAAAATGGTATCAGCATTAGCTACTTTTGCGCCCTTGCATTTCGTGTTTGTTTTTTCTTTTACTTGAGTTTGGATATCAGAAAATATATATTTTAATCTCTCTCTCTCTCTCTCTCTCTCTCTCATAGCAACTTTTGTGCCTCCGCTTTTTCTTTTATTACTCTGCTTGAGCTTAGCTTTCAGAATATATATATATATATATATATATATATATATATATATATATATATATATATATATATATATATATATACATATATATATATATATATATATATATATATATATATATATATATATATATATATATATATATATATTACAGTTCTCTCTCTCTCTCTCTCTCTCTCTCTCTCTCTCTCTCTCTCTCTCTCTCTCTCTCTCTCTCTCTCAGCTACGATTTTGCCTCCGCTTTTTGTATTATTATTCTACTGCAGTTTGGTTTTCAGACACTGCATTATAATCTCTCTCTCTCTCTCTCTCTCTCTCTCTCTCTCTCTCTCTCTCTCTCTCTCTCTCTCTCTCTCTTCTTTCAGCAACTTTTGTGCCTTCGCTTTTGTTTTATTACTCCACTTGAGTTTGGTTTTCAGAAACTATTCATTATAACTCTCTCTCTCTCTCTCTCTCTCTCTCTCTCTCTCTCTCTCTCTCTCTCTCTCTCTCTATTCGATTCTTAACACTACACCAGTTATCGTTTAAACTGAGAACAAATATCCGTTATAACATTTCCAAAAATGAGAACAAAATTCATCTTAAACCCCAAAAACCAGGCTCGATATAACCTCTTGAACCCATACTACACCCTTAGCAAAGCTTTGGAAGCAGGATAACAAAATGCCCTATTTTAGCTAACTGCCAACCGCCCCCATGTTCGCCATCTGTTGGTCAGAGCGTGCACGCCATAATCCAGGTGGTGGCTGGCGAGAGGGAAGAAGCCCCTGGGGTTAAACTTCGGCTTTTTGGCTGTTGATTCTCTCTGCCACCTGCCAGGTTAGGTTGACGGGGGGAAAAAAAAAAAAAAAGTGTGTGTGTGGGTGTTAAGTCCAGACGGGCTACTGAAGGCCAAGATTTCTCCTTACGCAGTTAAGTGTGTGTGTGAAATATATATGCATATATATATATATATATATATATATATATATATATATATATATATATATATATATATATATATATATATATATATATATATATATATATATATATATATATATATATATATATATATATATATATCTACAGTAGATACGTACATGCATAATTTTATCTATATTTATATATTCACACACGTGATTCAGTTATACATGCATAATATAATATATATATATATATATATATATATATATATATTTACATTACATTTAGATGTGTATACACACTTTAGACTACACCTTTTTCCTTATACAGGGTGACTCCAGAGGATATGAACTAGTTACTAGAAGATTCTCAGCAAGTCATCGTGGGGGTGACGTTGCTAGCCCCTCACCCTTTCGGTTTTTGCTGTAACGCACTTTACAGTTGACTAACTGCCAAGTTCATAATTGACTGCTTGTGCTGAAAATAAGTGTAATCGCCCCCTATCCCACCCACTCCCCAAATCTAGGATCGATCTCCGGATTTTTGCTCGTAATTAACTGATCAATGAGGGTATATATCACCAAGATTTTTAGTTTTCTGTAAAAGTTAACTATTGTGCCGGCTTTGTCTGCCCGTCCTCACTTTTCTCTGTCCGCCCTCAGATCTTAAAAACTACAGAGGCTAGAGGGCTGCAAATTGGTATGTTGATCATCCACCCTCCAATCATCAAACATACCTAATTGCAGCCCTCTAGCCTCAGTAGTTTTTATTTTATTTAAGGTTAAATTTAGCCGTAATCGAGCTTCTGGCAACGATATAGTATAGGCCACCACCGGGCCGTGGTTAAAGTTTCATGGACCGCGGCTCATACAGCATTATACTGAGACCACCAAAAGATAGATCCGTTTTCGGTGGCCTTGATTATACGCTGTAGCGGCTGTACAGAAAACTAGATTGCGCCGAAGAAATTTTTTATTTTATTTTCACCTATTCCTCCATTGTGACCTTTTGTCGGAAGCGCATTTTATAAGAATGAGTATAGAAGGATTTTTAAGTTTTTTTTTTATTTTATCGTGAATTTTCATTCAAAAAATTGACTGCTGTCGTCTGTCTGTCGAGGATGATATACAAACACAAACATAAAGCAATTTGATTACATTAATGACACATTTCGCTAGACTTTTTTTCTTTTTTAAGACCTAGAGAAAGAGAGAAGATACAATTACATTTAGAAATATAAAATATAAAGACATGGAAATAAACAATTTTGTTTAATAAACAAATTATTATCACGGCTCAAGAAAGATATAATAAGAAAGATAGATGTGTGTTTATAAAAAAAAAAAAAAAGAACATTTAAGCGTGTTCGTAGGTCTTTTAATCTTGGTACCCGTTTTGTGGTTTTTTCTTTTTTTGAGTCCTTCTTTATCTATTCGAGTAAACATTATTAATGTGTTAATTTTGATCGATAGAGGATTGTTTTTTTTTTTTTTTTTTTTTTTTTTTCGTTACTTTCGTGTGGACAACGTCCGTTGAAGTGTCCTTAGTTAATTTTCTTCATAAACTCCACCTTTTTCCTTCGTTCTGGATTTGCATACTATAAAATACTATGACTTTAATCGTAGCAGGTGAATTTTTTAAATTTTTAGTACAGTTTCTTTTCCTCTATTAAAAAAAGTGTCTTCTTTCTTTAGGTCTGAATATTACCATACTTTTTCTAAACTATTACGTTTACACACACACAATTATGTATATATATATATATATATATATATATATATATATATATATATATATATATATATATATATATATATATATATGTGTGTGTGTGTGTGTGTGTGTGTGTGTGTGTGTGTGTGTGACGTCCTCACTCACACATGCACAAAAAAAGAAACACATTGCCAAATGTTGTTCATCTGTATAAACGAAAGAGCTCTGAATTTCGATAGAGATATTTGTGCTTTTTATAACGCTAAGGCCTGGATCAGAATCCTTTTATAGGCTCGAATGGAAAGTCCTTAAGGATTCGCTTTGCAGATCTCGAATCTGTGGTAATCCCTCCTTCCAATCTCGGCCTTTTATAAAATATCGGCCGTGGGGCATTGTTCCAATATGACCTTCAAAAAAATACATTCAGTTTCCGTGTTCTCTCTCTCTCTCTCTCTCTCTCTCTCTCTCTCTCTCTCTCTCTCTCTCTCTCATACACGCACACATGGGTCAACGTATCCTAGATTAGGAAGGCTTAAGGCTACCACAGTCTGTTTCTCAGAAGAAGAAAAAAAAAACACCGAAATCCGTCTGAGCAACACGTGTTTCAGTTTTACTGACTCAGTGACAGGTTTTAATATATTTTGCTACAAAAATTATTTCAGGCTCAGGATTGACTTTCATGATACCGGAAGTTTCCCTTCAGTGTTCTATTTCATTCCTAGTAAATCAACAGATTCAAAAGCCTTTTGGTATCTCAGCATGGTATGAAATTGCTTTGAAAGGTTCTTAAAAGATTAACCCTTTAATGATTTGGGACGAAATTCTTGTCACGTGGAACAACCACACCCTAGGGGACCATTGACTTGAAATTCGAGCTTCCAAAGAGTGTTGGTTTCAACCTCCCACCGCAGAACCCACATTGCAGCAGTAACTGATCAGGATACAGAGCCAGTGATTTTTCATCGCCCCGGGGGAGATGCAAACCCGCGACATATGAGTGGCATGCCACGGCACTAACCACTATACCAGCTAACCAGCCACGGGAACAAGTCTGCATACGATTGTCCGTGACAGTGACATTTCGAAACATCAGCTTCAGAGCGGACAGTACTGAATCCTGAACTTTGAATTTCATGAGATTTGTTGCTCAAAATAGTCATAACTTGCTGATTTTGGGTATGTCGTTTGCGCTGATGCTAAGCTGTCAAATAAAGATGCACATTTTTACTTTTAAAGCGTGTTGCTTGAAAGCGTTCTCTATGCAGCACCGATATGCAGTAAATGTGCCTCGCTGTCGAACTTCCCAGTTCCAGAGGTCCTTTACTCCCCACACCGTTGGACTGTGGAACAGCCTCCCTAATGAGGATGTCGTGCAACTGGAACTTCAGAAGTTCAAGCGAAGGTGCGATACATTACTACCCTAATACTATTCTCCTTGCATTTTAATACATTTCTATCTCTTTGTTAATTTATTCATTTTTTTCCTGTTTTAATAAGCTGTATCTCTTCTTTCTGTATTTCCCTTTAAGCCTTGCTGCTTCCTAATGAACACCACATTCTTTGGAAGCTTGAATTTCGAGTCAGTGGCCCCTTTGGTGGGCTTGTTCCATATGAATAGGTTTCATCTTCTGAATAATAATAATAATAATAATAATGATAATAATAATAATAATAATAATAATAATAATAATAATAATATGAAGGACTTCTGAAAACGTTGGCTGTTGTTTCAGAGCTGTAAACAGAAGTGCTACTTTTCTGTGTAATTTCAGGCGTAGGGGCTGCTGTTCCCTTCGTTACATTCAGGAACAGTTTCTCTCCACGTGACCACATACAGGATATTGCTTCAGTGTCATAACTGGAACTCTATTTCTGCGTGACTTCAGAATGCTTGGGATGTTTCATAGCAGTAATGTAAAGCTCTTTACTTTGTAATTTTTAGGATGTAATGGCAGTTGATATAGTTTTGAAGTTATGCCCTGCGTTATATGACTTCTCGAAGTAGAGGGTGTTTGTTGAAGCTTAGTAGTTAAGTTTTGTTATTCTGTTACTTCAGACGGTTGTTTAAGTGTCATAAGTGCGATCTCTGACTGTTCGTGGCTTCAGAATACTTGAGCTTTTTGTTTCTGTAATAAGAGTTCTAACTGTAGAACTCTTATTGCAGGAGATTTCAGGAGGTACAGCCTGATATTTCATTATCGTAATTTATTAAACTGAAAGTTCAAGTTTGCAAGGCAACTTTTCAGGTCCAAAAACTCAAGATTACTGAAGAGCTATTTAAAGCGTTTACTTTTGCTTTAAATAATCTTGCGTTAGTTATTTAACCGTTCTTCCCACTTTGATAAATTACATAACCGGGCGTCACTAGTCAATGATCTTAGGGGATCCTGCGTCACAGTTTTCCCTGAACTCCTTTCAATTTACAAATTAATTAATTGGCATAATGTGCATTCTTTTTAGCCATCTCATATTATGTATGTCATATGCACTTTGCATATATATATGTATATATATGTGTGTGTGTATACGTGCATACACATATTTACATACACACATATATACAGTATATATTATACACGTATATGAGTGTTTGTGCATGAGTGTGAATTAATTAGTATAATTATGATTAAGACGTATCATATTACGTCCTTATCTTCCACAGCACGCAAAAAAAAAACTGTAATACTCACTAGAAAAAAGACCAAGTGGGTCTCGCTCATTTGCTCATTTCCCCTCCTCCATATCTAATTTCCTCCATTCATTCACCTGCCATTTTCCTCTTTCTCGCAAGGCCTAGTAACTGGCTTTATTCTATCCCACGTCACCTAATTCACGTCAGACAGAATGTCCAAAGAACCGCAACTTCTACAGTACACTAGACAAACGCTACACGCAGACTAAAACGGCAGGAACCTAATGAGCGAAAAAAAAACTTACTAAACTCTCTTCTCCTCTTTTGTAAAGACGTCTTGTATAAGCTCGATGACGTCATAATTCTGTTTAATCATATTCGAAAACTTTGGGGATTCTTACACGGAGCTGAATAAGGAGAGTACTTTCGGGCTTATGAACAACATCTCTCCAACTCCTGAAAGAGAAACTTGGCAAATCTTCAAATTGTTTTACTTTTCTTGGTGGGGACTTTGATGCACAGATTCGTCTGTGAAAGGGAGAGCTGAAATTATTATTATTATTATTATTATTATTATTATTATTATTATTATTATTATTAGCGGGGCCTGAAATTATTATTATTATTATTATTATTATTATTATTAGTGAGGAGACCTTCTTCTTACTATCTTCTTATCATCAACGTGTAGCTGGTGTATCAAGTTATCTAAGGACATAGAAAGTTTTATTGTTATCTTAGTTTATTACCTCTGACGTTATTATTCTTTTTTTTTTTTTTCTATCACAGTCATCCTATTGGATTGGTGGTTTTTACAGCGGGGCGCCTCCTTAGAAGTCCATCACTTTTTTCACTATGTGCGCTGTTTCTGACAGCACACTCTTCTGCATGAGTTCTGGAGCTACTTCGGCTTCTAGTTTTTCCCGGTTCCTTTTCAGGGATCTTGGGCTCGTGCCCAGTGTTCCTATGATTATGGGTACAATTTCCACTGGCATATCCAGTATCCTTCTTATTTCTATTTTCAGGTCTTGATACTTATCCATTTTTTCTCGTTCTTTCTCATCTACTCTGGTGTCCCATTGTATTGCGACTTCAGTGAGTGATACTTTCTTCTTGATTTTGTCAATCAGCGTCAAGTCTGGTCTATTGGCGCGTGTCACCCTACCTGTTCTGATACTGTAATCCCTGATCGTTTTCCATCACTTCCTCAGGTTGGTGTTCGTACCACTTATTACTGCAAGCTAGCTGGTGTTTCTTGCACAGGCTCCAGTGGAGGGCTTTTGCTACTGAATCATGCCTTTTTGTACGGTTCTGTGCAAGCGCCAAACATTCGCTTGCTATGTGGTTTATGGTCTCTTTCATATTGCACGTCCTGCATATGGGTGAGATGTTATTTCCATCTATTGTTCTTTGGACACATTTTGTTCTTAGGGCCTGATCTTGTGCCCCTGTTAGCATTCCTTCTGTTTCCTTCTTGAGTTCTCCCCTCTGTAACCATTACCATGTTTCATCGTTGGCCAGTTCTTTAGTCGGCCTCATGCACTGTCCGTGCATTGGTTTGCTGTGCCATTCCTCTGTTCTGTTTTTCATTCTCCTGTCTCTGTATATTTCTGGGTCTTCGTCTACTTTTATCAGTCCTTCTTCCCCTGCACTTCTTAGCCGCTCGCCTTCACTGGTTTTTTTTTTATATTGCCCCACTGCTCTGCTCTCGATGTTGACGCAGTCCTCTATGCTTAGTAGCCCTCTCCCTCCTTCCTTTCGTGTTATGTATAGTCTGTCTGTATTTGCTCTTGGGTGTAGTGCTTTGTGCATTGTCACGTGTTTCCAAGTTTTCTGGTCTATGCTGTGGAGTTCAGCCTTCGTCCACTCCACTACTCCTGCGCTGTATCTGAGTACGTGTACTACCCATGTGTTTATGGCTTTCGTCATGTTTCCGGCGTTGAGTTTTGACTTGAGTATCGCCTTAAGTCTCTGCATATATTCTTTCCTGGTCGTGTCCTTCATCTCTTGGTCTTTTATATCCTCTCCTTCTATTATTCCCAAGTATTTGTATCCTGTCTCATCAATGTGTTTAATGCTATTCCCGTCTGGTAGCTTTATCTCTTTAGTCCTTGTCACTTTGCCGTTTTGTATGTTGACCAAGGCGCGTTTTTCTATTCCAAATTCCATCCTGATGTCCTCAGATACAATTCTTACAGTCTGGATTAGGGTATCTATTTCCTTGATGCTCTTACCATACAGCTTGATGTCGTCCATGAACATCAGATGGTTAATTCTGTTGCATCCTTCTTCTTCTTCTTCTTCTTCTTCTTCTTCTTCTTATTATTATTATTATTATTATTATTATTATTATTATTATTATTATTATTATTATTATTATTATTATTGAAGAAACAAATCCACAGTTATGTATATGTACATATATTTAAAGATAAAACTGTACAGTTTTATCTTTAAATATATGTACATATGCATAACTGTGATTTGTTTCTCCATTTTAAGACTCTTGCTACTGTGAGTATTTTATTATTATTATTATTATTATTATTATTATTATTATTATTATTATTATTATTATTGAGAATCGTAGACAAGAAGTCCTGGGTAATTGATTCTCAGGACCAGACGGTAAGCTTCACCAATGGCAGATTCCGAATAAATTGTTCCCGTACGGCAATTGTCAATCCGTTGTACTGTGAGAGTATGTATGCATCATAGATTGGTATAGAGTTAAAATAACACTAATAACGCACTGGACCTAAGCTGAATTGTGAGTACCTTTCTCGCGTTGTTGCATCTGATTGTAGTGTTGATTGTTGAATCCAGGTAAAAAGTCACAGAAAAAGTTACAGGAAAAAGTCACAAAAAGTCACAGAAAAAAGTTACAGGAAAAAAGTCACAATAATTTTCCCTAGTTTGTGACCCCCAAGGGTTTTAACCCGGTATGTATCCACCTGCGTGGCGTGTTTAGTACAAGCCCGTTGGGGATTACCGTAAAACCATAAACAAAAGACTGTAAATTAATGTGATTTTTGTTCCTGTGACTTTTTTCCCTAGCCAAAACTGTGACTTTTTTCGGTGACTTTTTTTCCTGGGACCTTATTGCCGGCCACCTGATTGATAGCCCAGATTCTTTTCATCATCAAACAGGATGCTTTGAAAGATGTGGTCGTGTTTGTCTAACTTGAGAAGCCTCCTGAGAATAAACCTAATTCTTTATAATTTCAAGTCCCCGAGGGTGTTGCCTGTTTGTTCCTTGGTACCATTAGCTAAGATTTTGCGTACTTCTGGGATTTGTTTCTCTCTCTCTCTCTCTCTCTCTCTCTCTCTCTCTCTCTCTCTCTCTCTCTCTCTCTAAAGTACTGTCCAACTAAAATCTTTCGCCTCCTGACTTGGATGAAATACTTTAAAGAAACAGCGGCTCCCAACTCACAAGAGAGTAGTGGCAGTTAAAAAAAATCGTTGATTTATTATAAAAATATCTGTTAGCAATTTTACTGTGTACTTTTCATAAAGTCACATTTTCATTTCCTATTGCATCTTGTATTACACATTTCTTCATCCTTCGCCATTCTGAAAAAGAAAATATATACAGTGAACTTGTGATATGCAGAAATCACATCTTAAACGTGAAGTTACGATTAGACTGGAAAAATATCAAATCAAAAGGATAATGGTCACTTCTGTTTTGACTGAATGCTGTTCACGTATTGAACAAAAATGTCCGTCATTAGCGAGTTTGGATATTCGAAATTTAATTATTTTTTTTATTGAAAAAAAACTCATTTCATTCGCAATGCTCTCGAAAATTTTATCGTGCAAATTTTTTCAACTGAATATGATAAATTCATCAGCTTTCAAAATGAACTTATTTTCAATTGATTATAATAAACTTGGATAAACTTTTCTAGATGAAAACTTTTCTAAATGAACTTGTTTCTTAATAAATAAATTCCATACGCTTGCATTTCTAGCAGTCTCTCATTGATTTATTTCCAGTAAAGTATTACGATTCATTTTTGACAGCAAATAATGGCTTTTTACTCGGTAACTTTCACCAGGCTTTTCATAGCAACGTTCTCAATTCCCATACTCCATCTGTCACCATTACAAGAAAGAATTCATACTTTACAAATACCATCATTGACCCTTTACACCTTCAACTAGACGAGGATGGTGAAGTCACAAATTCCATATGAATAACTTAACAAGAAATAATCACTTGTTCACTTACATGCAAATACATGCATTGTTATCAACTTTGTCATTTACTCATTAACATACGCAGGATCTCGCGGTTATTGACTATGATTCTTTACCTGAAAATTGTTGTTAAATTGTGTAAAGAAAAAAATAGCACCTCCCTGACCAAGATTTGACCATATGCTTTGCTTGATAATGTCACTGTCTTCCACTACTCAGTCTGGCAGAAAGAACTTCGAATCCCAGTCAGGGTACATGTGCTTACTTATAATTCCCTCTGGAAGTTAAATTTTTATATATACATACATATGTATATATATATATACTGTATATGTATAAATATATATATTTATATGTATGTGTGTATGCATGTGTATATATATATATATATATATATATATATATATATATATATATATATATATATATATATATATATATATATATACATATATATATATATATATATATATATATATATATATATATATATATATATATACTATATACTTCATATCCGGTAGCCAGCCTTAGTGTTATTTCAAACCTTAATTTTTTAGTGCTATTCATTCGCCTACCCCACGCCAAATCAAAGTCCTTCAAAAAGAAGGCATCGTGCTTACCCCATATAAAAATGGGAAAAAGCACTTTAAAACGAAGAAGAAGAATTCGAAAGATATAAAAATCAATGCCAAATATAATCCATTTCAGTTCAATCTTCAATTTCTAAAAATGGAAAAGAAAAGAGCTCAGCTAGGTGAAAGGACAGACATTAGTTTAGAACAGTGATCTTTTGGCCACTGGTGGGCCATGGCCTGGCTCAGATTATAATAAAAAATAAATTAACTATATGAAAAATAAGAAAATAAAATAAAAACAAAAAGAAATAAAAATCTGAAAAGGACAAAAGTAATTCATTTTGTTGACTCAGTTTCATTGAAGATCCAGAACTGGGTTAGGAAAATTAACGGTAATTTTGCAATGTTCGAGAAAAGTTGTTGACGGTGAAAAAATTAGATCCTTGTTTCCAAAATGAAATAATCAACCACCTTCAAAATTTTGAATTTTCCAGATACTTCCCTGATCTTGAGTCCATAGATCTGTCATTTATAGCAGATCCATTTTTCAGATTCTGTGCCAGACCCTGACCAAGAGGAATACTTTTCAGTGTTTGCAAAAGAATTTCTTCTGGGCTCAAGTAAGTGCACCATAAAGCTAAAAACACTTCTACCTTTCTCCTCCAACTTATGTGAATCACCTTACTTCAAATTAGGTTGACATATGTGCCTTGTCCACAATTCTCCCCCCGATTTGATAAGCTTTAGATTAATTATTAGCTGCCTTATCTGAGTCAGTGGTTACCATGAACAGCAGAGAAGTTGCGTTGTATGATCTTTTGGCCATGTTTCAAGCCGTAAGGTCAGTATATGACTTTTATTTACAATAATCAAAGTTCAGTCATTGATTTCTATTATTAAATTTAACTTTCTTGAAAATTTCTTAGATACATTTTTACCATATAATGCATTTATGAAAATTCTGTTTGAGCATGTTAAGAAAATGTAATAAAGTTCCTTAAGTACCTGGTATCGTATGTTTTATTATATAATTTATATGCTAAATCGAATGTATATTTGGAAATGTAAAGTGGGCCATGGTCTGAAAAAGTTTGAAGACCACTGGTTTTAGAAGGACGAGAACAGAGGAAAATTTGCTTAATTTTTGCCCGCGCAATGCCTTCTTTCTTCTTTTTTCATTTATTTCTTCTTCGTGTGAAAGTTTAACGACCTTTCTTAGATTTGCATACTGAAATTTTAATTATTATTATATATATATATATATATATATATATATATATATATATATATATATATATATATATATGTGTGTGTGTGTGTGTGTGTGTATGTATGTATGTATATATACATATATGTACATATATATACGTATATACATGTATATGCATATATATACCTATGTATATAAGTATACATACATATACATATATACACATGTATATACTGTATATACATATATTTATAGTATATACATATATATATAATTTTTTTTAAATCACATATTTTTGAAGCACTTTTTATCAAACACTACAGAATTAAATTTCGAATAGTGATGTTTTATAAAAAAAAAAAAATAAATTCGTGCCGAAATGCTTTGCAACCCTAAAAGAAAGGGAGTGTTCTCTTTGCCCCCTTATAATGTAAAAGGTTTTTTCATATATCTTTTTCAGTACAGCGGATGGATGTACCCATTTTTCGACCCAAAATCCAGGGATACGGTTTATGAAATCAGCAAATGGCAGAAAATTACAGGAACCGCAATGTTCTGATCTTTAAGCTCCAAAATAACAGTGTTCACTCTTGGGCAATCTCTGTTTCGTGTGCTAATTACGAGCAGGTAAATGTAAAAGAAGCGTGATGCATTTTCATTTCTGTCATTTTTCTTTAGTAATTCTATGTTCAAATAAACGTTTCTGTCGTCCTGACAGACTGATAAAAACAGACGTATATAGTTTAATGGACGGGTTGCAAATAATCGTTTTTGAGAGGTAGAATTTAACACGATTAATAAGAATTACTCGCAGACAATAAACTGAAGTCGATTTTAACTAGGCCTAGCAAAGAAACCTAAACGTTTCAATAAAAATTACTGAAAGACAAACACCGAAAACGTTTTCGTTAAATCAGAACGTTGAGTTGCGGCGATAGACACATATTTAACTAAAAACCTTTTAACCAGCGAACAGATGATGTTAAAAAAATAAAAAAAAAAACTCTCCAAGAGACAGTAAGAAACACACGGAAACGCTTCGACAGTGAGATTCTTTATAAAACCGAGAATCATTTGAACACTATTACGATTCTTTAAAAGCATTCTCTGAAGACTGCCATTTCGAAGTGCACAGAGCATTTCTGAAAAAAGAAGCTTACATACAGTAGGTTTCGAAACCTGATATTCTGAAGTTGCATAATGCAAACCAGAGGCACTTTAAAAAAATCCTATTCAGCTCTTGCAAAAAACTATGCTTTTGCAAACACTATGCTTTTACAACTGTTGAATCATGAGCACAATCATCCGATTTTCTAAATTACTGTCATGAAAAGCTAAGTAATCGGTACTTGTAATAATGCTTTCGTGGACATGGCGGCTATTATACCTGTTGTAGTACTAGCAACAAGCGCAAATCTGCTAATTGTGTAGCCAGCACTCATCGCCAGCGCAAGCTTTGTAATGTACCTTTGCCACCGTCTATTTAGATGATAATGCGCACAGGCAAGCAAATAAAAACGAATAGAAACAAAAAGGTGCAAAATCAAAAACAAAAAAAAATACTTCGTTACAACATGACTAGCAGGATTGCCGAGAGAGCTTTTGTAAAGTCATTGTTTAAAAAACGCGATAAGAAACTGTGAACGCTTTGGTGAAAGGCGCTTAGGTCATTTTTCGTTCTTCCCTTTTTTCCACCGAGTCTCTTAGTCTCCGTTTCCTGGTATTCCATTTTCCGTGTGACGATTTTTTTTTCATTTTCCTTTTTTTTTATCTTCATGTTAGATGGGTGATGCTTCAGACGCTGGTTTCCTGTTTGGTGTTACCAGCATACATGTTACGCGAACATAACTGAAATTTTCATCGTATAGCGTCAATTCATAAACTATTAAGAGATATGTAAAAAATATTTGAAAAAGTGAAACTATTAGGAAATGTGACTAGTAAAGTATGAGCTATCACCCAGGCACTGAGCGCTCTTTCGTTGGTACTATTTGAGAGAGAGAGAGAGAGAGAGAGAGAGAGAGAGAGAGAGAGGCATGTGACTAGTAAAGCATGAGCTATTTCCCAGGCACTGGGCGGCTCTTCCGTTGGTACTACTTGAGAGAGAGAGAGAGAGAGAGAGAGAGAGAGAGAGAGAGAGAGAGAGAGAGAGAGGCGGTGGGAGGTCCACCTACGGTAATCCATTTGCATATAATTCTTCTACATGTAAAACATCTATCCTGTCTTTCAACTTTAACCATATTACAAACAGCTTAATAATATGATGGAAAGACAAGGAAAAATAATTGCTCTTTTATGGAACCGATTTGCATAAAATGTGTTAAACTTTCCAAGCTCCAATCAGTGTGGCTCACGGCGCATTTCATAACTTAATATGAAGCGAACTTATGTCGTAAGTACGATTAGAACGACAGATCGGTGTGAATTTTCCTATAACAACGAATTACGAAATAAATTCCTGGATCTGACTTCCCCTTCGGTATGTCGAAATAGAAGATCTGTACAGCAGATCGTGAAAACCCGTAGGGTCGAAAAAGAGCTCAGGAAATGACTGTTGGCAAGTGGTGACTCTTGCGGCTGGCAGGGGTGCATACCGTCCCATGCCAGACGAAAGTTAGTGTACCAATGAAGTTGACTCTTTGAGTTATTTATTCTTAAACCCAGGTCTGAGTTTGAATGGAGATTTAAATATCTCTAGATTACACGGCGTGTGGTTTTAATGAAAGCAGAAGTGAAAGCTTTATGAAAGTTCTGATTATTTTAATAGGATTGTAATATCTATCATGCTAAATTCAGCTGTTTTTGTTGACTATGGTTTTTAAATAGGTTTGTATTCGAAACCCATGAAAAATAAATGTCATGAATATGAATCATCTACCCGACTGAATTTCTGAAACAAGAAAGCCTAATAAGAGAGCCACGGACTGGGTTTATGCGTTGACCATCTGTCAACAGATAACTGATGAGGTTGGGGTGAAGTCACGGGCTGGGTGAATGGGAGGGAAAGGAGTTGAGAAGGGCAATAGGGCAAAAACTGATGAACCGCAGGAAGCAGAAGAGCAACATAGTTTGTAAAATGCGCCAGTTATGGCGAGTTTCTGGCGTCATCTGGATTTTCAAAATTACTGAATCAATGCAGCATCTACACCGTTCTTCTCTTGCAGCAAGATAAGGAGGCAAACTTGTTACGTAGTTGCGGATACTCGCTGAAGATGATCGAGAAATTCTTGAGTGAATGGTGTTTTAAATGGGTGTCGAGCGTTGGCTTCAGACTAAGGATTTGGGGAGATGCTGTGGCGTTTGGTTTCCATTCACTGGTCATAAACGCACTTGAGCCTGAGTTAATATCGTTGATACTTCAGCAAGTCTACTTGTTGACATGAAAGAATTATAATGTCATTGGATCAGGAGTCCTTTATATAAAAGTGTTAGCATTTATATAATATATATATATATATATATATATATATATATACTGTATATATATATATATATATATATATATATATATATATTTTTTTTAAGTACCCCTGTTATTGCGTAATATAACTGAATCCAAATCTTTAGTGCCATTGAGAAAAGATCGATTACCTTTCTATCTTACAGAATTGTTGTTGGGTACACATCACTTATTAATAACATACAGATATACGTAAATGAAATTCTGTGCCTGCGTTGAATAACATGCGTTAACCCTTGCGTCTAAATCGCTTTCCTAGTATGGTGACAATCCTGTGAAGCAAATGAGCTCGAGGTAGTGCATGCAAATACACTTTCGTACCGCGGCCATCTTATGATGGCCCAGTACTGCATGAATATTGTATTGGCCCGACTCTGGCCCGCATCATCTTAAGAGGCAATGAAGTTAATGGAGATAATCGAGCAAAATGTGGCGCTAGGCGATCCGCTTGCAACAAGATTCTCCCTTTTTGATGTAGTTTAAACCAGTTTTTCCTGCTAGTGGCTCGTCTAAAACTGCTTGTTCGTTTAAGAATATTCCTCCTGCAAATTCATTTATGCCTATCCAACCCTCATCCCCACTCTCGTCCACGCCCCTGCCCGTGAAATCCAAAAAAAAAAGTAAAGACAATGATCACGCTGTCAGAACTCAGAAGTTTCAGTATCCTCTTAGCGATGCTACAGAATCTAATGCCCTGTCTAATCTGAGGAATGGCCTGAGAGAATATGGTTGGGGTGGGGATGGGGAGAGGAATAAGGGGCCCGCAGGAAGAGGAGCAAAGGAAACCGCTTTTAATCAATAAACTTTATACTCGCTCTCCGAAACTACTCCCTTTTACTTTTCTGGGTCATTCGTCATCAAACATTTGTTCCATGTTCGTACGTATGGGAAGATCCTCACTCAGTTTTTGTTTACTCTCGGTGAAAGAAGTTTCTCTTGAAGACATCGGGTGGGCACGTCATTATAACGAGGTTCTCAGTGGCTGAGGACGTGGGGTGTGTGTCTGTGTGTGTGTATGTGTGTGTGTGTGTGTATGCGGCGTGGTTTTGTGTGCGCTCTTCGATTTGAGTTGCCGTTCTCTGAATAATGAGAAATTTGTTAACGTTTTTACCTAAGTCGGTCACCATAGTCGTTTTAATAGATTTTTCCCGAATCACTGAAGAAAAAGCCAGCGTTGCTTAGTAAGCTCTAAATTAGACCAATATAAATTCAAGTGCTTATATCAAACCAATTAAAGCTACAATAAATCCACGGAATGTGAACTCTAGTTAAACTTTTAGACTAGTGCATGTCAGGTAGAATGAATGCTGTAATAGATTTTTTTTTTTACCAAGATAATGAACATTTGATCATTTCACTTGTCTAGAATCTAAATTGTAAGGCATATAAAGAGGGTTGGGTAATGTAAACAGCGCTTTATTCTTGAAACAAGTTGCTGAAATCCTTAATACAGCATCATATTATTAAAAGTGCGTAATGATACCTTCAAATGACATCTTATCCCTTCTTCGATACAAATGTATTCTTATAGCAAACATAAGATAAAATTCGCATTTTTTGTAATGGGACGATCTTCTCTGGTAGCGGCGTCTGGCATCTGTATCTGCCATTATACTCACACGTGGGTCTGACTTCGGAGTAAGAAAGGCATAAACAAACCGATACATCTTGTAAAAGGAGGCATAGAAAGCGGTCAAATTGCAAGTTTATAATCTTAAGATACATATGCAGTCTGTGTATCAAAGTTAAGAAAAGCTTCTCTGTTCACTGCATGCCATGAACCAATAAGTAAGATGCCGAAAGAAGTGAAGTGAATAAAAAAGTGTTCACAGACGCGTGCCTTTCTATCGCTAACCCTGAGAACCACTCCCACAGGGTTCAAGGGGCGTAACCCATTCCCTCCACCTCTTCATTCTTTGTATAAATATTTGCTTACAAACAGACTTCTTAACTGTCTTAGCCATCGCAAATGCAACATGTAGCATCACCCTTCCTTTCATTCCGCTTCAGTTCCACAGCCTGTTAATGAGTGAGGAAAAACAACCGGTAATATGAGATAAAATTTTACCATTTTTATCCCGCTTTATATGCTCATTTTATGTAAAGCTTAGATAACTCCGTTTTCTTTTCAATGTCCCCCAGAAAATAAGGTGGTGGGAGACTGTGTTATTGGCGTATAATACCCTGACGTCGAAATGATCCTCTTGCTGGAACCAGTTCGATTCAGTTACATTCTCTCTCTCTCTCTCTCTCTCTCTCTCCCTGTTTGGTGTACAACTGGGATTTTCCTTAAGTTTGTTAGTTTGTCGACTGTAAAGTTATTTCTTTGGAAACATCTACACATTAATTTGGGAGTGAGATTTGTTGTCCGATTCAAGTACACCATTCTCAAATGTGCATTTTGCAAATGGCATTCTTCCTGTGTTTCTGAAACCTAATGATTTAATGCCCATGTGTATCACTGTTGACTGACAACTAGTGATTTATATTTCATCACATTATGTATCGTGCGTACTGCGTTTCATGTCGAAGACTTCCCTAAATCGGGGCCATTAACCGAGAGAGTTGCATCAATCTGCGTCGTGTCGTATTTATTTTTTCTCTCTCTCTGTCGATGTCACTGTCCAGGTTGCTCAACTTTGAAATAGGTCGTTACGTGTCAAGCTGCCAAAATAAAAAAATCCTATCACGCCAGTTCATTTTTTTTTTTTTCAGCCTACCAGGATTCTCAGAACAGGATGGCGCTGCATTGCGTAAAATTTTCCTGGGAGTTGTTGAAACTTCCTGATTAAACCGAAAAGAACCGACTGGAGCAGTCTAATGTATTTGTTTTAACTAAGATAACAGATGCAAACAAAAAAAAAAAACTTTACTCTGAAATCTGTGGAAGAAAGTAGTGATGCACCCTTATTGACTGTAGTTACTTCAACAAAAAAAAGTGTCATTTCATGTCACTGCTTATCTTTTACTCAAAGGAAAGAATCATTCTCTCTCTCTCTCTCTCTCTCTCTCTCTCTCTCTCTCTCTCTCTCTCTCTCTCTCTGTCAAGTTTCCGTCACCAGTTCAATGAAATGTTTTCTTACTACATCTAAAGCATAATTACCTTCTCATATGTGGAAAATACACGACTTACTGAGAACAAATCTAAAAATTTGGCGCCAATTGTGTTTGTGGACGTTATTAGACCAAGAGACCCCTTAGCAGCGCGATGAGTAATGTTAAAAGCACAGATATGAAAATAATCCCTTCAGTAATGAGAAAAATATCTCATGAAAATTTATGCTAAGACAGAAACAGACAAAATATACGGTAGCCTGAAGAAAAAAAAAAACTAATTAACTTCGTACGTCTGGCTGGCCGAGTAACTAAACAGGCAAGTGCAACTTCGTACGTCTGGTTGAGATGCAATCAGCACCTGTTGCCACACACATACATACATAGAACAGGAGAGAGAGAGAGAGAGAGAGAGAGAGAGAGAGAGAGAGAGAGAGAGAGATTCTTTATTCTGAATTAGAGAGGCTTTACCCGTACAAGAAAAATTGCCAGCTTTAATTTGCAACTGATAAGGAGTCCGTAGTTGCCACTGAAATATATTCTGTTTATACTTGAAATTAGACCCAAGCACGATTAGGCTACGATATGATTCTCACGTACATTTGTTTGAAGGACTAACATACGCATATTGAAGTAATGGCAAAAATGCCAAACATTCTCATTCTTTTTTCCCGTTTATAATGTTACGTTTGCACATGTGTGGGTGAATTTATAAAGTTACGTTTGCACATATGACAGAGAGAGAGAGAGAGAGAGAGAGAGAGAGAGAGAGAGAGAGAGAGTTTAAATTGTGTGTTGAAGAGATGCGTTTAATACGGCGAGAATACAGCAAATCAATAATACAGGCTTTGGAATAATGAGATATAATAAAGCCAGCAATTAATTGCTGATAGAGAACACGGGGAGAATTCCTTTTAATCAAGACCTCCCATCCCCTAACCCCAATACCAAAGAGAACCCACCCCCATCTCCGTTGCTGTCCGCCAGGATTGCCAACCTTCCCTATGGCACGCTCTCCAAAGGCGACTTTTCTGTATTTAATGTGTTTTAACACATTATTAGAGCATATTTAATTCACGTGCTTTGTTAATTATTGAATGATAATTATGCATTAATCATATGTTTAAAAACAGATACAAGCCTGAGCTTTAAAGTGAAATAATGACCCAATACCATTCTCAGATGGACTTAACCCAAGTGCATGCCGGTGCGTATGTGTTTGTGTGTGCGTGCGCGAGCGCGCATCTCTGCAAAATGAATTTGTAATTTTGATTCAGGAAAGTTTCTGAATACATCCGAATTTAACCGGCCTTTGGGATTATCTTCAACTAGAGAATTGTAAGTCAGAAACCTTTATCAACGATAAAAAACTAAGATTTCCCAAAGGAATGATGTATTTAATATTATTACCTCACAGTGGGCTATTCCATTTACTGCCTTTCAGGTTCTTCCTACTGTCTGAATCATGCCTATCTTCGCAGAAAACGTAAGTATTGCGCCCTTGCGTTTCTTGTGACTTTTATCACGTACTTGCTAAACATGCCAACATCAACCGGAGGATTGGTCTCCACACGCACACATTCATATATATATATATATATATATATATATATATATATATATATATGTGTGTTGCGTGTGTGTGTGTGTGTGTGTGTGTGTGCATGAAACGCAAAGGGCGCAATACATGTACGTTTTCTACGAAGATAGGCATGATTCAGACAGTAGGAAGAATCTGAAAGGCAGTAAACAGAATAATTACTCACTGTGGGATAATATTTAAATACATCATAAACATATATATGTGTGGGTATATATATACATGAGTTTATACACATGAGTGTGTGTGTGTGTGTGTGTGTGTGTGTGTGTGAGTGAAGCCATAACAGCACGGTAGGCGTAGCAACCACGTTTCCCGCGGAAAGTCTAGTACTTTCACCCGACTACGGGATACTCCCATGCAAATAACTACCCATTAGGACTTAAAGGGTTTTTTTAATTTCGTTTCTAAGTTGAAACAATATATACATTAATATTTGACAGGTATGTGTTTGTGTGCGTGCGTATTTAATTATTATGCTTCGAATTCAGTCCCTGTAGTTTCTGTTGTTATTGATTTTTCGTGAAAGTGAGCCTAACATCACGTCAGCGGCTATAATAATAATAATAATAATAATAATAATAATAATAATAATAATAATAATAATGGAGCAGTGGCTCAGAAAATAACTCTTCCTTTGAATAAAGGGGACAAAATCCCGTTATATAAACGAGAAGATAGAGTAGAATGCAAGAACAATTCAGACGTAGCAGTGTTTAGAGCACTTGGAAGGGCTTATGCAACGCGAAACACGACCAGAGGGCTTTACAGGGGAAGAGCTTTGTGAGTTCAACCTAAGAAGATTGTGCGGAGCAAGTTTTGTTGTGGAAAAAGAAACACCACTTACCTAATGCCACGGAAGTTAATGAGTGTCTTCTAGGACTGCGCATTATGTTCTGATGCTGAATACTTCTCTGGGACAACGAGCTTGGCCATTTTCCTATTTTTCACCATTATTCCTTAGTCTGGCGTCTTATGAACTCTTATTCATTTCCCTAAATTCTAGTACGATTTATGATGAGATATCATTTTCATATAACCTCTTATATGCAACACTGTGGGATGTTTGCAACTTCAAGGGAGAATTTTTGGCTTTACCGATGACGAGAGAATAGACTTATGATCTTGTGGAAAATCTTCACCAACATTCAAGGTCTGACTTCCAACCATCCTTCTGAAACAACACGAGACTTTTACCTCCCATGATCTGCCTCCATTTGTCTCGATTGTAAGAAAAAAAAGTTAAGTACTGAATGCGAGAGGTAATTGTGCTTGTGAGACGAAACAGAGAGTGAAGGGGTTGCAGTACTGTCGAGGACCTTGAATAATTGTGCAAGGTTGTCCAGTGCTATTTCCAGTGACTCAAATGGGATCTATCAAGGCAACATTTATCCGAGATTGCTTTATCGAAGTCAGGAAGATGTCTGTTACTGAAGTAGCTGGTAGAATAGAAGGTGGGTGCGTGAAGGCATTTGAGGATATATATTATGGATGATGGCAGGTTCAGTAGCTGCAGGAGGTCTGTAGCAGGGAAGTACATAAAGGATAGAATAAAGATGGGGATTGTCAAACCATTAACGTGGAAGGAAAGTGTTGTTGTTGCATGTAAATACAAATTAGACGGAACCTGTCCAGAATCTTGATATACTTTATATGGAATATTTCCTGGTAGAGGCAACAGCCTGTTTGTAAGTACTAATAATAGTAATGATGATAATAACCTTAAGTAAAATGACAATAATTTGTCGTGCACAACAGTCTGCAATAATAATTTGTTTTAGGTTGGTCAGTATTCTCTTAAACAATAATGGTGATTGCGAGAGCAAAGTGGCTTCTCTAAATGAAACTGGAACCAAATACAGACTAGATCAAAGTAAATTTGAACGACAGTTATGAGGTAACAAAAAAAAACTGTCATTACTAGGAAAAACTCGTTTACAAAATTTTTGGGAGGGAGTGGACAAAAAAATTAATACAATGGTCCACCGGCTTTTGTTGTACTTACACAAGGGAAGGTCAACAGCTCTCTCTCTCTCTCTCTCTCTCTCTCTCTCTCTCTCTCTCTCTCTCTCTCTCTCTCTCTCTACTAACGGAGAGAGGTCTCACAATCTTGTGAGTTTGAGCAAGCGTGCCAACGGAGAGAAATGCCTTAATCAGCTTAAACTAGTACAGAGAATTTCCATATCATTTAGCGAGAGGCAATACGTTCAGAGCAAGTATAAGTGACTGAAATTTATCTGAATACTTTACCAGACGACTTCCAGCACTGAGAGGACTGTGATGCTTTGTCCAGCAGAGGGAAAGAGAGAAATTAGCACACAGACAGACGGACGGACAGCTCATTGCATGACTACGAACCCGATTATTGACTTGACTGAGCGATGTGCTTTTGCAGCTGACAGATGTCGAGGATAACCGAGCTTTTCGTAGAGAAAAAAAAAAGCTACCAGTAACCACACTGAGTTCTAAGGTCATCATATTGTTGCACCTTACATGCTAGTTTTCGAGGGTTAAGTGAAAATGATTTTATTTTCCTCCCGGATTAACAATTGTTCCGATTCAATATAAATGGATGAAGCCAGTGTATTCAGCCTTGCACTTGGGCAATTATAGTGCTCTAACGCTTTCTTAAGTAGGATTGACGCTAATCTTGTACTACCCCAGAAAAGTAAGTGAAAAGTCTAAAAGTATGTATCACTGATAGCACATAGCGCTTTTACCACTTACAAATAAACTCTAGTGCTACATTCATACATAAAACAAGTGACAGACAAGTCAGAGATAAAACAGCCAGCATCAGTGAAGAAACAATACCCCCGAAGGGGCGTGGAAGAATGTCGATGTTCTGCAGTGTTCTGCTTGATTCGTTAGGTATCGTCTTGCTTCTCAGTACCGGGAATTTTAAGTCTTCTCCTTCTCCTTCTTCCCGTCTTCATCATTTATCTCTTCTTTTCCAAAAAGAAAGTAAAAAAATTTAAAAAAAGCATTGAATCCGGCTCGTGCTCATGCCCGATTGTAGAGGCATTTCCTGATGTGAAGTGAAGCGAAGCATCAGGAACCCGAAGTCTTTTTTCTTAGCCTTTTCAGTATCTCGAGTAGCGGAGCTGAGCAGCACTGAACTATTCCCCGTTCATCAGCCGCCAATCAAAAGAAGTTTTGCTTGGAAGCTAGTAAACATTAAATGCAGTAACGAATACTTTCAGAAACTCGCAAGACGCCGGTATTTACGTTATTTCATTTGATCAAGGCCATATTTGAGAAACGTATGTACATTTTTATTACCATGTAATTTCACTGGAAAGCTGTATTGTCAGCTAGATACTATCGTAGTCATGGAGTCATGGCCTCGCGTGGTTGGCAACCTTGACTCGTCTTACTCAGCTGTCGTGCGGGGCATTGATACTAATCGCACCACATGACATCACACTTATGCAAACACAGTTTTAGATAAAATATACTTTACTAATTGCCACTCATTTCATTCATACTCCTGATGAGACTTTTCTTATCAGAAGTAAATAATACACTAAGGAAAATATCATCATTAAAAATAAGATTTTGTTTATCCAAGATTACGTGTCATAACGTTCGTACTATGCCTAGGGTATTCATTTGTGACGCACCCGTCTTCACAGGGACGTTCTGTAGCGCATGCACTTCGGAGAAGAAGAACCCGTGCTAGGACGCGTTCAGTCTAGTGGACGTCATGAGCACAGATTGCGTTTGCTTAATGAACGTTTCTCTGTTTTAATCAAATACCAGAAATCAAAGGTTATTACATTTCAGGGTTGTTACCTGTCAGTGTCTTCTCTCTTCTGTTCTAGTTTATTGTATACAGTTGATGGAGAGTCTTCGATGTTATTTGTGGTCAATGGGTTAATCCGGATGCTACCATTAGAAGACTTTCGTTGTAGTATGACTAAATAAGCAGTAGTCTTAACTTTCCTCCAAGTCGTATTCACTACATGCCAGAATATTCTAGTCTTCGAAAGAGTGTGATTTCCTTTCTTGAGATTCACTTGGGTACACCCTCCTCGTTTTTTCCTAACTTTTGTGGTTGACAGATATTGGTTAACTAGTTGTTTTTAATACTTATCCTTTTCATTTACTCTGCTGTATAAGTCTTTTTTTCGCAAATACACTTACGGCATGTCCCATAAGAAGTGTACTCTTCGTGTCCTATCTTTGGAAAACCATTGAAACGGTGGTAACATGAGCTAACGTAGGCTGCAAACGTGTACGTGACTACTGTACACACACATAATATATATATATATATATATATATATATATATATATATATATATATATATATATATATATATAGTGTGTGTGTGCTTGTGATTTATCTTTAGAGTAAATAACTCGCATGATACGTTGGACTAAAGCACTCAAGTATACAGGAAGACAAGTAAGGTTCCTTGGTGTGTGAATCATAGAACCATGATCAGTTTTCCTAAATATTCTTTGATAAACAGAAACGAATATCATATCTGATGCAGGAATTTCCCCAAGATGATGTCGATACCTCACGCTGACTACATGCACAAAGCATGCCGAATGCCCATAATGAAGGAGAGCTGGAAATGTACGCGAAAGGCTTCTTAAGAGAAATGGACATTGAAACATAACAGCCATTTGCATGCATGTATTATATACTACCAGACCTTGCCCTCTAAATCAATGTCAACAGCAAGGTGTCAATTACAGCGCTGAAATACTGGGGAATTTTTTCCCCACTTGGTTCTAGGAATTAAGGTCCGGAAGCTGAGCAGTGTCAGATGATTCATACACCGCGGGACGTTGTTTGTCCTTGAGTTCAAGCTGCCAGTCGTTGCTTGGTCCAAGTTACGTTGCATATTCGTTACTTTTCCTGATTGTAGTTCAAGGCGTTCAAAGTAACAAGTGGGTTGTGTTGGGGGGTGGCCGAGTCAAGTAGTATAGATTTAGTAAAATGATGACGGAATTGGTGAATCATAAGAGATGTGGGAATTGTTAGTGCCACAGGTAAAGAAAATCAGTTGTCCATATAAGCTTAGGAAAACACGAGGAAAACACGTGGACATGTTGTGAGCTTGTAGAAAAAACAGAGAAGCAAAACGTTGGGCCTCTATTTCTCTCTGAAAAACCTACAAAGGGAGGGGTCGATGTGTACAACGCATTTCGTTACGGGAGTGTTGATTACGCGTTACGTTCTCGGGCAGTATGGGTACCTATCATTATTATGTTAGTATAGTATTTACCTTGGTTAAGTAGATTCGAGCTCTTAGAATTAGACGCAATGCGTTTAGCTTAAAGTCTCGACGTTAGTTTTGAGGTGGAAAAACAAGGAAGCCTTTGCAGAATACATCCTGCATCAGTAAGACATATATATGGCTGCAGTTTTGAGCAATTTGACGAAATTAAATATTGCATCCTGCTGTGAATTCAACCTTCAAGCAGTGTAATTGATTGTCAATACTGCAATTACTCATACTTATGTAACCGTGGGGAATCACAGAACCCTACTTGGTAAAGTACAAAGTCTGTTATTCCCCCTAGATAGCAAATCACAGGGTAATACCATGCACGTAGATAACTGTGTTTATTGAGAAACTTACAGGTCTTCAGCCTTTTGCTATCATTCAGATAAACGATCAAATGTTTTCAAAATATTCAATTTAATGCTCTCGTAAACCCACAAAGATACACCGGCGGTAACAACTCAGATATTTCCCGTTTCAGTTCGAGTTGTCTGCGAATGTGCTGTTCCCGGGATTGAGTATCTGTGACGTAATCAAGCTTGTCATGACTCCACCCCCACCCCTAACAACCCGCGGGTGAGTCGCTCCTCTGATTTATCTCCTCACCCACGTGTCCCCCCCGATTCCCCCCACCAAGTGGATGACGTCTGCTCTCCTCCCTCAGCTGGTGGTATTCAGCTGTTTTCGCGTTATGGATGTTCACGTACGCAAGAAATGTAATTATATAACTATCGTCTATTGATGTGTATTGCTATACGGAAAAGCAGCTTAGCATTGATTCCATTATATATTAAGAGTCTCTCTCCTCTCTTCTTCTTCTTCTTCTTCTCCTTCTTCTTCTTGACGTAGTACGTCATCGTCTTGCACACAGCGAGAAGACAGCGTATAAACTTGCGTATCACGAAAAGAGATCCGGTATTTTCTCGATAGTTATACTAGCAACAGCCACTCAACTCGCCCTGGGTTCTCCGAAACTGCTCTAACCGGTGAGTTCCTGTTAGTCCCGGGATTTGGAGGCATTCATGGCCTTCAAATGAAGAGCGAAAGGAAAATCTGCATGACCAAGGAGAGCTGTTCATCGGAAGTGATCACCACGAATTAGACTAATGAGCAAATTACCTCTTTTTAACGGGTAAAAAACAAAAACATTTCATGCAAGGAATGATCGGACGTTTTCACATCATTAGTAAGGCTGGTTTGTTGGTTTAGGTTAAGCCTTATGCCAGCACGCACCCTACCTAGACCGAGGACAGCCCGTAAGTGCGGTTAAGTGCTGAAGGCTAAAAATGAATGGAGTGGACTGGTTCGCTCTAACAACCAACAATGAAGCCATGTGTTGACACTCGCGTGGATTTTGACGCAGAGCACAACTCTCGGAAGTTAGTGATGACTTATCTCTCTCTCTCTCTCTCTCTCTCTCTCTCTCTCTCTCTCTCTCTCTCTCATTTGTGACGTTGAGAGCAGAGGACGTTCGTCTCGATAAGACAGTAGTCTCTTGACTACAGGAAAACCCACCGAATATTTCTTGAGCCATCGGTAGGGTACCTGGCAATCAAAGGTTTCATCAAATTATGAACCAGCAAAGCAAAAGAAGCTAACAAAGACTGAGTTACAAGAATAAAATTGTTATAAGACATTGCATCTCTTTATATATATATATATATATATATATATATATATATATATATATATATATATATATATCACACGTGATTCACTACTGTTATACAAGATGGCTTGCGTATTTTTACGTAAGGAAAAGAAAATTGGTCTGAATTGAAAGTTACGTTTGAAAATGGCATTTGCTTTTTGTTAATATCCCTGTTAGGTAACGGGACCTCGACATGTCAAAGGCCTCTTTCCCTTCTGTATTTCATGCATCAAAGAGAGTTCTTAATTAAACACTGACCATATTCCTTGATCATATGTTGTAGAAAATATCTAGCTTAAAAGCTGAAGGAATGCTTCCACGAAAATTCGATTAACTTTCTTAAAAAAAAAAACTGTGGGAGAACTTCTGTAATGAAGGAATGCCTTCATTAGAAACTGAAGAGAGGGCTTCATTAAAAAATGAAACTTTCATTTCATAAAATTTGAGGGAGTGATATTTCTTCAAACTTATATCATGCGTAATATAAGGCAGTGTTTCTATTACTGCAATAGAAGGAAATACTTGTTATTAAAACATACAAAAGATGAAACAATAATAGACCAGCATCCTCCATCTTCTCAAATGTTTCAATGTATATATATATACTGTATATATGTGTGTATGTGTGTAGTGTATTTATATGTATATATACACACATATATATATGAATAGATAGATAGATATAAGTGAATATCAGCAATCACATCAACAATGCACAATTCCCATCATTATTCACAGTGCATGCCAAACACACTTCCCCTATATTATTAATCTTTAAAAGAGGGGATTCCAATAATGCAGGTAAAACAGAGTATCTCTTTTTGTACTAGTGCAAAATTTACAAAGGATTCTCTCTTCCCCTCACAGCAAGGTGGAGAATAAAGACATGACTTTCTCCACAGATCATGATTGTTATTTAACGGGCTTGCTGTCGGCGATGCGTAACCTTTTGTGCTGCTGGAGGCAGTGCAGTCATGCAAAAAAAAAAAAAAAATTTCCTTGTACCAGAAGATATTATTGCGAGGAGTTGGAGATCTCCTATAGCCAGTATTAAGCCTCCTTGTTTGAGGAATTTTTTCCTTGAATGGGTTTGTATGTATATATATATATATATATATATTATTTATATATATATATATATATATATATATATATATATATGCACATATACATATATATATATGAGTGTGTGTATAATTATGTATATATATATATATATATATATATATATATATATATATATATAATATATATAAACATATATAACATTGTATTCAAACTACTTTAGCAAATGTAATGGCACATATCAGTCTGTTTAATAGTTAAAGACTGTTAGGTTTACAGGAGTTTTCGTTTTCCTAAATGAAAAATCCAATGGAACTAAGCATTAGTAACGGTGATATAACGTTTTGCCTTCTATGATGATAAGATAAAATTGCAGATAATACCAGTAATCTCTCTCTCTCTCTCTCTCTCTCTCTCTCTCTCTCTCTCTCTCTCTCTCTCTCTCTCTCTCCACAAAAGAAGTGAAGATTCACCTTGACACTAATAGCTATCAGACTTCAACCTTCCCAAATACGTCATATCCTTTCTTTAATATTGTATGAGTCTTCCTTTCCAGACACTCCCTTCTTCAGTGTTCCAAACCTCTGATTATTCCATCAAACCCCACAAAACCTCAATAGTCACGAACATTAATAGATGGGGTGCTACTTTGGCTTGTCATCTATAAAGAAAAAATATCTACACCGTACAATTTTTAAACCCCCGTATGGTAAATGTAAAGTAAACGGCCGCACGAAGATATCGTTTATAATTTGTCGACCACACAACCTAGAAATGGGTGTATATGATACTTTGATCTCAGAGGGGCTAGTACTAAACATGGCGTCCCAAGGAGCTTCCTCCATGTTTAGTACTAGCACCTCGGAGGTGACGCGTAGATAACAAGCCGAAGTAGTACCATAGATGGTCCACCTCATTTTGACCTGTTAGAAAGGTAGAATATTAGGGAATCCAGAAGTTGAAAGTAATTTTTTGAGGCGGTTGCTGCCGAATGAACTTCGTGACTGAGTCAACTCAAGCTTTGAGCTTGAGTTAGACCTAACTATAAAACCGAAATAATAGTGGACAATAATCTTATTGTGACTTTTTTTCAAATTGTAAATATTTGGTTAATTTTGACGATACTGTAATGTATTATTCTCGTGACAATGCATTATTGTTATGCAAGTACTCAAGTTCACGGAAGAAACAAATTTCTCCCTCAGTGATGTGGTGAATAATAATTATTATCATCACTGATCTCGCCAGAAAATCTTTATATAAAAGTCAAATGTCATAAACATATATCAAATCGAAGGAAGCCTTCAGAATAACAGTGAAAATCATTTCACTTCCAGATTTTAATAACCAACTAGCTATTGCTACCAGTGCTTGAGCGTTAGAATACGCACTTCTTAGAAAACAAAATGAGTTAGTAAAGGCAAAGTCAGCTTCTCAACTAAATTGGGTGCAGGGCGCACCTCCCTCGCAACTCCCGTTAGCTGACGGTCTGCTATTGTTTCACGCTGGCTTCTTCTTCTTCTTCTCCTTCTTCTTCTTCTTCTTCTTCTTGTGTTGTTTTTTACATCCACTCACGGGAGTAATGGCATTACTCCTGATAATCACTGAGATTTGTCTACAGGTACTGTTCATGGGCAAAATATATTAATTAATGCATTCTGTACAGTCGTGGTCTTATATAATGATAATTGCCATATCTGTGGGATTTTTGTTTCTTTGTAAAAATTCTTGGTTCCATGATTCATATGGTGTCATTTTGATATTCGTTAAATCTTCAGGAATATTTTGACGCTAATCAGTACACTGGTAGCCTTCAACATAATAGGAAAATGACTACACAAATTTAAATGCGAAATAAATTGTACGAGCATTCGGCCGCTGACAGTGTTTAATATACACGAAAGTGTATTTATGAGTATGGCACGGCTATATGTCAAGCAAACTCCATTAATACCTCTTGAAATTCAGCAATTTCCTGCAACATCGACATTCCGAGGAAGAGTCGTACTATGTCCTGACCCATACGTCAGTGACATTCTCGTTACCTAACAGACGTCACTCATGAAAGAAGTGTCATATCAAACAGAACGACCTGTAACAAATGAAGGGGAAGACTGCTGCTGCGTATGATATCGGTGAGAAGGATAAGGAAAGTAGGGGTTGGGGGTTGTACTGAAGTCCAGCAGGGCGTGTAAGTGTGTGCGTTCGGCAGTGACGGAGGGAAATGGGGTGAAGGACTGAAGGCGGTTTCGCTAACATTGGCAACGCTGCAGCCTCATGATTGGGTGAAGAGCTGCGCTGCTGCCAAAGGAAGGTCTCATGACGCTCTCTGAGGCAATGCTTTCGTCATCCATCGTCTCCCTTTGTTAATAGCTTTATTACGTTTTATTCCTTCGTGAATTATGTCGAGTATTGCATAGGAGCGTTCTCTCTCTCTCTCTCTCTCTAAAGATCAAGCATGCCCCTATCGGCCTAAGCAGTGGCTTACCTTGTGTTTGTCAAGTATTCCGGGTCACTGCAAGAAGAAATGAGATAAAGAAAGAGGAAGAAGGTAAAAAATAACAGACGTGAGTGACCATCAATCCGTCAAAAATGTATAGCATTATACAATTGTACACGGGAGGACCTCGACGAGGTTATTGTTGTTGATTAAGCACCTGCGATGTAAGATATTCTCTCTCTCTCTCTCTCTCTCTCTCTCTCTCTCTCTCTCTCTTTATATGCTTGTCACCGATTTAGAGGTAAATGTAAAGTTAATGCTCACTTATTTTATCTCATTCCACTGTATTTGTACCTTTATAGTTGTGGAGTCCATATTGCCTCTTTACATTTTCTTTCTTGTAAAATTTTGTTCACTGCTTTATTCACTGACAACGTGTAGCACTTCGAATTTTAGACTTTGCTTATTTTTTGCTTATTATTGCTATTTTCCTTCTATTCCCACTCTTGCTAATTGGCCATTCTTTAAGAACTTATTCCTCTCTGGATTAAGCGACCCTGGGTCTTTTTCCTACTCGTTTAATGCAACAGGGTTTGACGTGAATAATGTTTCCATATCTCTGTATGCGGTTTCACTTAAGGATTTAATGGTAAAACATTCTTAAACTTGGCTGAATAGTTCGTGGATTCACCTGGCCTTGTTTGAATATCTGTTTGCTCTGTTTGGAACTAATACAACATTGTTCTAAAGTTAAAAATAAATTATTTTGTTAGACCTACACCGATTGGAATTTATCTGAATGACACAGGCACAATGAACGTTACGCAAATGAAAGTGGCCGTACTTTCATTTTGCATAATTATGTATGGGCCTGTAGTGAGAAAAGTTGATCCCCCCAGACTTGACGAAGTCTCAATGTGGCTTTCATTACTGGTAGGCTACCTGTTACACACAGTAAATAAGTTTTGGATACGCAATGCGTTTTATATGGTAGGACATTTGCCATTACGTTGTTGTACGCTTTTAACTGTTTAGATTCATTAGGCCTACATTGCCTCTCTCTCTCTCTCTCTCTCTCTCTCTCTCTCTCTCTCTCTCTCTCTCTCTCTCTCTCTCTCTCTCTCCTTCCCTTCCCGCTGATTTTCATAAAAGGAGAATTCAGAGAAACGAGGAACATGAGGAATAAATCCACAAATCCCAATAGCTGATGAACAACGCGCGGATTCTGCATTTTCTCCGAATTACCCATTGTAGTACGATGCAACCCGCATTCTCACGAACTCTGCCTAAAGATGCTTTTCTCATTCATGAACGAGGCGCGTCTGTTCGTTTATGATTTTATCTATTAATTTCCATGACAAAATGAGCAGAGAGAAAATACATATTTGAAATCAGTCCTGTCGTCTGGTACCTTAAATTGTTTTCCCTCCTGATTGACTTAGATAAGGACATCAAAAACGTCTGTCCAAATTGCCTGATTAATTTCCATGACAAAATGAGTAGAGAAAAAATACATATTTGAAATCAGTCATGTCGTCTGGTACCTTAAATTATTTTCTCTCCTGATTTACTCACATAAAAAGGACATAAAAAAAGCTCTGTCCAAATCTGTTATTTTATATTTTTTTTTTTTAAGATAACAACGGGGAAAATGTGGGAGGAGACATAACTCTGAGAATGCAAATCCCCCGTACATTTTAGAACTAGAAACCTACTTTCCCAAACAATTAACAAAAAAACTACAATAGAAAAATGAAGAGTTCACAAGGCCTTTTCCTCACCCGACTGTCTTTGTGAGTCGTGATTCAATTACAGAGATTCTTTATTTCATCAGCATTCGTCACGTTGATGAACGTAATGATTGCATCATCATGATTAGTTGAACAGAAGAGTCTATGTTTCGGGTTTTTAGTTTGAAAAGAATCAAAATAAACTTTGCGTGGTTCTTAGCAAAAGATGGAAGTGGATGGGGAGAGTTTTGTGGTCATCTAGCTATATATATATATATATATATATATATATATATATATATATATATATATATATATATATATATATATATATACATATATATTATATATATATATATATATATATATATATATATATATATATATATATATAAAACATGAGTTCATTGACATACTTTGATAGACAGAGGCGTGAATGGTAGATGAGGGTCTTAGACTTTTCATATTCGAGTAAATGTGTTAACATTGAAAATTTAGAATTCGTAATGGTTATGATTTGCGCAGCATAATCTGTCGTTTCTAAAATTAAAAAAAAAAAAATTTGTCAAACTTTGCCTCAAGTTATTACCTCAGTTTTGCCACAATCAATTTGCAATAACTTCTGATCTGAGGTAAAGAGTAATTCAGGTTTTTTTAACCATAATTTTGATTATAAAGTTCAAGATGAGTTATATGACAGGTCGATCGTGTAATAAATGCAGCCAATGAAAAAAAATATACTTGTGTTCATAATGGGAATAAATCTGTATGGAGTAAGAGAAGAAGACAATAATAGATTATTCGACGCTAAAATTTAAGACAAAAAGTAATAAATAAAGAAAATAAATAAATAGATAAGAATGAATCAACGTGTTTTATATATACAGTATATATATATATATATATATATATATATATATATATATATATATATATATATATATATATATATATATATATAACACGTTCATTCATTCTTATCTATTTATTTATTTTCTTTATTTATCACTTTTTATCTTAAATTTTAGCTTCAGATAATCTATTATAGTCTTCTTTTTCTCTTGCTCCATATTAGATTTATTCCCATTATGAACACAAGTATATTTCTCATTGGCTGCATTTATTATACGATCGACCTGTCAAGTAACTCATCTTGAACTTTATGATCAAAATTATGGTTAAAAAAAACCTGAATTACTATTTACCTCAGATCAGAAGTTATTGCAAATTGATTGTGGTGAAGCTAAGGTAATAACTTGAGGCAAAGTTTGCCAAAAATAACTGGTTTTCTGCATTCATTAAACGACACAATTTTCAAGTGGAATAAAAAATGAGTCTAAGATGATTCCAAGGATTATCATACAATCGCAATTAACTGAACGAGAATGTTAATATGTGGGATCCAGAAGATAAAGTCTAGACTCCCTAAAATTATAAAAAATAATGACCTCAGTCACAAAGTTTACCTATAGGAGCCTTGTGGTTAACCTAGGCAAAAGACAGCGTTGAAGTTAACCCGAACAACTCTGGACTCATATAACTGGGAAAAACCGAAAAATTGTGAATCATGCCGTTGATAAGAAGTTGGTTCCGAGACGCCTGATTGTGAATATTTGCTTCTTTATCTGTACGAAGGCTTATAAAGAAGCAAGTATTCTAAATCACACTCCAAGGGCAAAAGAACACCTCGAAGGCATGCCAGGAGGAGAGAGAGGACGGCAATGCTGCTTTGCAAGAAAGGGTATGAGATGCCCTTGAAGGAAGAGACTCAAATTGCAATCTAGGACATTTGCGACCATGAAGAAGACACGTGTGTCCTGTTTGTTGCACAGGTTAAACGGATTCTAGGTCACATAAATTTCATCATCCAACGCCAATGCACTAACCACATACATGTCCCAATCCAAGTACACGTGTATTTTACCCTCAGGAAAACAATTCCCTTCTGGTCTGGGTCACTGGGTCATTTGCTTTTCCATTCAAAGTCACACACTGTGTTTATTCTCGCCATGGCAGAGATGAAGACCGATACCACTCTTGTTCGGTACTCTCTGAACTATCGTCTATGTCTAAAGCAGAGATGAAGACCGATACCACTCTTGTTCGGTATTCTCTGAACTATCGTCTATGTCTAAAGCAGAGATTAAGACCGATATCACTCTTGTTCGGTATTCTCTGAACTATCGTCTATGTCTAAAGCAGAGATTAAGACCGATACCACTCTTGTTCGGTATTCTCTGAACTATCGTCTATGTCTAAAGCAGAGATTAAGACCGATACCACTCTTGTTCGGTATTCTCTGAACTATCGTCTATGTCTAAAGCAGAGATTAAGACCGATACCACTCTTGTTCGGTATTCTCTGAACTATCGTCTATGTCTAGAGCAGAGATTAAGACCGATACCATTCTTGTTCAGTATTCTCTGAACTATCGTCTATGCGTGTACCACTCTTGTGCAGTATTCTCTGAACTATCGTCTATGTGTGTACCACTCTTGTTCAGTAGTCTGAACTATCCTCTATGTGTGTACCACTCTTGTTCAGTAGTCTCTGAAGTATTGTCTATGCGTGCACCATTCTTGTTCAGTATTCTTTGAACTATCGTCTATGCGTGTACCACTCTTGTGCAGTATTCTCTGAACTATCGTCTACGTGCGTACCACCCTTGTTCAGTAGTCTCTGAACTATCGTCTATGTCTAAAGCACACGCACGCATAGACGATAGTTCAGGGAATACTGAACAAGAGTGGTATCCGTCTTAACCTCTGCCAAGGCGAGAATAAACAAAGTGTGTGGCGTTGAATGGAAAAACAAATGACCCAGTGACCCAGAGCAGAAGGGAATTGTTTTCCTGGAGAGGAAATAAATGTGTCCTTGGACAGGACATGTATGTGGTTAGTGCCTTGGCGTTGAATGATGAAATTTATGTGACCTAGAATCCGTTTATGCGTTGCAGAAACTGCGAATGACCTTTGGAAAAATGATGAATGCCGCCCTGAAAAAGATTAATTGAAATTTGAAGCTGGAGCCCCAAGCAGTAATTATGATCTTGAATGATGAAGGCCTGAGAAGAAATACCCGCGGCATTGGAAACAATGAGGGCGTGACCTTGCAGGGGAAGAGCGTTTAACCCAGACTTGTAAATTGTGACCTTGAATATGAAGTTCAGCGCACCTTGAATGTAAGACGAATGACCTTGAGTTAAACACCTGTTGACCTTTACCTTAATAGAAGGCACTTGAACTCTATAATATTAATATGAGATATACAGCGCTGGATATTTATTCATTCTCTCTCTCTCTCTCTCTCTCTCTCTCTCTCTCTCTCTCTCTCTCTCTCTCTCTCTCTCTACCACCTTGCCATACCGTCTCCTCAATCTTGCTTGCAGCAAACGTTCCGACAAGACGGCTCGCTCACAAAGCAAGACACAAAAACGCCGATAAGATAACTTCTCCAGATTCCTGTATAACTTCAGATAGTGGACGCGTTGAAATCTTGCCATTGTACCACGAAGTTATGAGGTTTCTCCTTGAATACGGAAAGTTCACCGGGTGACATGATTGATGGGGTCTGCAGAGACGGTGCTTTTACCCCGAATGAAATGGCTGGTTTACGCTGATTGCGACATTTCATGTTGAATGACTTTTATATATATATATATATATATATATATATATATATATATATATATATATATGTATATATATATATATATAATTTCATGTAACTGCATTCGCTTATTTAGTAACTGGAAACTGTATTTTAAATTTTCATTTCTTGATTATGTATCATATTCATGCTTATATAAACACAAACATACATACATACATACATACATACATACATACATACATACATACATACATACATACATACATAGAGAGAGGAGAAAGACAGACAGACAGACAGACAGACAGACTTGCTCCTCACAATATGCATTCCACTCATTGGACCAAAATCATACATATACATACCAAACAAACAGAAATGCATACGGAGAAGAGACAGACAAACAGACAGATTTCCTCCTCAATACATGTCCCCTCTTCCCCCGCCCCCTGAAACTCATTGGCCCAATACTCTGCTCAATACATGTATGCCCTTTACTCATTGTCCCAAAGCTCGGTTTTGTCTGACGACAAACTTAACACCAGTCATCAAACGAGGGATGATCATCATGACGCTGAACAAATTGGTCCTGGTGAATTTGCAAATGAGTCCGGTGTACAGCCATTAGCAATTCCATTGATGGACCTAACGTGATGATTTTGTAATCATTTGTTCGTTGCGACGCGGAGCAGCATAATTATTGAGTGTTTTATCTGGTGAAAGGAGGTCTCTCTCTCTCTCTCTCTCTCTCTCTCTCTCTCTCTCTCTCTCTCTCTCTCTCTGGGTAAATTCAATTTGTTATAACCGTTCTTCGATTGACGCTTAAATTTCTTTGTCCTGTATGTATGTATATATATATATATATATATATATATATATATATATATATATATATATATATATATATATATATATGTGTGTGTGTGTGTGTGTGTGAATATATACATATACAGTATATATATGCATATATATATATATATATATATATATATATATATATATATATATATATATATATATATATATATATATATATATACAGAAATAATCAACACACAATCACGTGTTGAACAGAAATGAATTTCTGACTCACATCGGGATCGAACCCAGGTCTTTTAATTAAAAGGCAAGGGCGCTGCCAATGACTTGTATGGCCTTTCAGAGGAAAGACCTGGGTTCGACCCCGATGTGAGTCAGAAATATATATATATATATATATATATATATATATATATATATATATATATATATATATATATATATATGTATGTATGTATGTATACTGTCTATCATATACTTATACATTTATCTATTTATCAATTATCTTTTATCTATTATGCATTCTTCTCTACTACTCTTCATAATTCATTATGCTCTCAATAATAAAGACTATTAATTTGTATATCGACAAGGTAAATATTTGTCGACGGGATGACCGTGACTGGCGTCCAAGGACAACACCAGAGAGAGAGAGAGAGAGAGAGAGAGAGAGAGAGAGAGAGAGAGAGAGAGAGAGAGAGAGAGAGAGAGAGAGAGACTGTAGGGGAGCTGAAAGGAGTTAATCAGTTAATTAGGGACTGTATTTAGCGCTCATTCTTTTCCTTTTAATAAAAGCAGTTACCTATCCTCTTACGAATATATGTCATGGACTTTAGTTTAAAATATTATTATCTAAAAGCTCTTAGAATATTTCCATTTACGTTGCTTTCAAATGTTTTATTGCAGATCATACGTTATACTTTTATTTTATTTTCATTATTTTTATGTTGTTGTTTACTGAAAACCCTTTGCACGGCGATCACAACTATAAATATATATACAACTATAAATATATATATAACGAATCATTTTTCGCACAAGTATAACTATTTTTGTTTACTGACTGAGGAAACCTTTAGGACCAACTCGCGAAAGCATAAAAGAGAGAGAGAGAGAGAGAGAGAGAGTTGGTAAAATGCAAGAAACCTTGCTGCTGACAGTAGTGAAAAAATAATAGCACCTCGAGAAAAAGTTCCAAGAAAGTTTTGTTTTCTAATAGAACAAGTAAAAAATGCTCCGAAGTTTCTTCGGCGCAATCAGGTTCTGTACTGCGTAAAATGCTGTATGAAACTCTCAGCCATGGCCCATGAATCTCTCAGCCGGCCATGGTGGCCTACGTTGTTGCGTTACCAGACGCATGATCATGGCTAACTTTAACCTTAAATAAAATAAAAACTACTGAGTCTAGAGGGCTGCAAGTTGGTATGTTTGATGATGGAGGGTGGATGACCAACATACCAATTTGCAGCCCTCGAGCCTCAGTAGTTTGTAAGATCTGAGGGCGGACAGAAAAAGTGCTGACGGACAGACAAAGCCATCTCAATAGTTTTCTTTTACAGAAAACTAATTAAAATAGATTTTTAATGAGGAAAAACACAAATGACTGTATAAATTCAAAATGATTTTGTATCCGAGATTTGACTCTCGCTTTTAGTTGAAACTGGAACGCAAAAGCCAAGCGTGATTAACTCTTAAAGTGCCGAACAGCATTCTCTGCATGGAACACACTTCAGAGAGCTTGCCTGTCAATTATTAAAGTGTCATTATTTCAGTAGGAGGTCATTTTTTAAATTTTCTAACATTCTTCATCATTTTTTATTTTATCTTATTATTATTATTATTATTATTATTATTATTATTATTATTATTATTATTATTTCATTTTTTCTCTTTAAACTGACATATATATTTTTTCCTATTTTCATTTCTATTTTCATTTTATTTTATTTTCTGAATTACTGTTACATCCATTTCCCTGTTAAATTTGCAGTTTATCAAGGCTAGTGGTTTCTGGTTATGTAAGACAATCCCTTACAGGGATTGCTGTATTCAACCGGCCATTGCAGATACACTCTAGGATTTTTTTTTGGGGATGTTGGGGGGACAGGAACGGCCCCGTTTTTTCTGTAATGCCCACATCACATCTCAGTACATATACCAGTTTCGTGTAATTTATAGAATGAATATTTAGTGTGCTGCGCAAGAGAGTTTTAAGGAATTTATCTCTTTACAGAAGATTTATAGTATTTTCAGAGGCAATGTAAACTAAAAAAAAAAAAATTAGACGAGATAACTTAAGATAATCGAGAGACAATTTGTCTCTTCAACCTGAGAACCCTTGGAAAGTGAGATAACGTCTCGTTTTTGCGCAGAAATTGTAATAACTGAGAAAAATTCATTTCCATACGAGAATGTATATGAACAGATCATACAGTATTTCTAAAAGCGTCATTCCCTTTTTATGTAATAATTCGACTGGTAAATATGTTTGTATTCACAAAATTTGCTTGATACTCGTTGAGAACGTTAAAAGTGAACTATATGAGGATATATATGTAGTTGACTTTTTAATTTTAATTTTGTATTTACCTAATTGACATTTTAACAGATTTTGGACAGACATGCACCAATTCTATTAATATCAAGAGTCCAGCGATGTTTTTTGTTACATAATTTTTGTCACTGTAAATCTATTAAATCTATTATTATTATTATTATTATTATTATTATTATTATTATTATTATTATTATTATTGTTGTTGTTGTTGTTGTTGTTGTTGTTGTTTTCATATTTCATCCTATTTACAAAAAACCATATATGCCTTCTCATTTTATGATAATAATAATAATAACAATTATTATTATTATTATTATTATTATTATTATTGTTATTATTTATTATTATTATTATTATTATTATTATTATGCTGTTGTTATTTTTGTTGTTTCCATATTTTATCCTGGTTACATATATGCTTTCACATTTTATAATAATAATAATAATAATAATAATAATAATAATAATAATAATAATAATAATAATTTTATTATTATTATTATTATTGTTGTTGTTGTTGTTGTTGTTGTTGTTGTTGTTGTTATTATCATAGCTGTTGTTTTCACGCTTCATCCTTGTTGTCACTGTAATATGAGATTATTCTCAAACAACTGTAAACAACCGCTGCTATTTTCTCCTTTCGTGAATACAAGAACACGCTGGATTTGGGGACCCGAAATTATACATTTACTCATTATGGACGTCAGGTAACCAGTGACAACTAGCGGCTTTTTGCGGTTGCCCTCTCCTGGGCATGGGAGCTTGGCCTCGTGTGTGAAGCCACAGAGACACGAGGTCGCTCAACACAAATATCGTTGGACAAAATATTGTTGCTGTTTTGGAGAAGTGGTTCAATAAAAGTTTGCAAAATGAAAGTGCGTTGGTCCACTGGTCCGTGCTTTGGGACGATACGTTAAGTCCTAAGATCGGGACATAATTGCATTCGTAATAATAATAATAATAATAATAATAATAATAATAATAATAATAATAATAATAATTCTACAGGAATTGATATTGCAATTAAATAATCACAACAGACTTCAGGCAAATACGTATTACAGGGGAAATCTATAATGCTGGCAAAGAACACAGAAAGGTTTCTTCCTACTCAAACTTGATTGATAGGTTGAGTGATGACCAAGGCTAGGAGTGATAAGATCTAACATTGTCTGTGACGAATTTCAGAACCGTCAGCGCACTTCAAGGGGACATATTTTTTTTCCGCTGAAGAAAAATAAAACCACTGTAAGAAGCAATTCTTTAAACAGGAAAAACTCCGGGTAGTCTGACAATAAGTGGAAAATATTTGACAGAAAAACTTAAAAGGGATTGCAGGAAGTTGGGTTCGCAAGGCCTTGGTCCAGACCCTGTTTGGTGCTTTTGACATATAGAAAGAAATGACACAAGTTTCCAGAATCCTTTAGTGAGGGCTACATGCAAGATTTTCTGATTTTCTTGGGTTAAAGATGAGCCTACATTTAAGACCTTGTGTGTCTCCACAATCTACATTTACTCTAATATATATATATATATATATATATATATATATATATATATATATATATATATATATATATATATATATATATATAGATATATATATATATATATAGATATATATATGTGCGCGTGCGTGTGTGTGTGTGTGTGTGTGTGTGTGTGTGTGTGTGTGTGTAAACGAGCAAGTGGTATGATTTTTCTCATTTATTTCTCCTCAATCTTTCACACTTATCTTCCCTTAGCTCATACCACGGATGATAAGAGAGAGAGAGAGAGAGAGAGAGAGAGAGAGAGAGAGGAGAGAGCACATTATTTCGGTGTACGTTTTTGACAACACTACGTGTCTCGCCCGACAGGAAGTCTTAATACTTCACCACCCACTCAACGAGTACAAAACCTTCTTTGTTCTTTTTTTAATACCGTTTTGATATTTCATTACCACTCATTTTCTGTTATTTGTAGGCAGATTATAATTATTGCTATTAGATTATGATTACCATAATTATATCATAATTATTATAATTAGATTATGATTCTTATCATTAAGAACAGTATAATTGAACTGCCTAGTTTTAGAATTAAATTTCATATTGCTGTTTACCTCTGTTCCGTTTTCTATTTTCCTTCCTTCTTCCCGATGTTCTTGAGTCTCTCTCTCTCTCTCTCTCTCTCTCTCTCTCTCTCTCTCTCTGTTGTGATTAGAATTTAGGATTTTGTTATGATTATCCTTCCTTTAATTTTGGTTACATTTGAAAAACATTTCCACTTCTTTATACTAATCCAAAACTGTGACCAGGGTAATTTGAAACTGCAGTGCTCTTGACACCTAACGCAAAAAATAAATAAAAGCTAACTTTAATTGCAAAATTGCTGCTTTAAAAAGAATATTTACGCTTCTATGCATGTACACACACACATATTATATTTATATATCTATCATGTACACACACATATTATATATATATATATATATATATATATATATATATATATATATATATACATATATATATACTTATTTAAATACATTGTAAGTGCCACTTACTTCAGTAGCATCGGCATGAAGAATCCAAGACCTGATCTGTAATTTGTGAGTTTCTTTTTAAACTACATATGGAACTAAAAATTCATCTTGGTTTGATTCATAATGCCTCGAGCTTTCATTCACCTTCGAGTCGCATTAAGTAAGCAGTATCTAATCCTGACGCTGGTGTCAAAGCCATTATCGGTAGCAACATCTGTGAATGAGAATGACTAGAATATATCTCATCAAAGTCATTATGGATCAAAAATATATCCTTGAGCACAGGTTCACATGACGCTAAAACTGGAAAATCAATACAACTGTTAATTCTGTGTTACCTCTCTCTCTCTCTCTCTCTCTCTCTCTCTCTCTCTCTCTCTCTCTCTCTCTCTCTCTCTCTCTCTCTCACAGTCCCGGAAATCGTGTCTTTTCGCTAGGTTTCCTGTCGACTTAATGGCCTCTAACATGTGCATTATCCGTTAGCGATTCATAACAGACATGGTGACGTGGTTTCCACATTATAAACTGACTTTTGAAGCTAACAGTATTTTGAAGAAATGTGGGGAAAGTGATATATAGAAAGCAGATATGATAAAGGGTAAATAGATGAAATGGAAACATCATTGTTTCTCAAGTTAAAGCAAATAGGTTTAGGTGACTTTAGGAATTAAATACAGATTCGAACGACACGCTCGCGAAGTCAGTGATAAACAAAAATAAATGAAATCTCTCTACGCATTTAGCGAGCTGAAATGAAACTGGCTAATTTTCTCGAGAGCAACGCGTCAAGCACAGAACGTAAATTGACTAAATTGACTGCAAAGACGAAATATAGAATAAACAATAAACATATACAAATTTTATAGAACTGCACAACGATACTTAGTCAGAGAATTTACTTATAGACTAAAATGAGGAATGAAATCTGAGCAAAATGTGACACAGAGAAACACAATGGATGATTTTAAAGTAAACAGCGGCTGTTGATGAAATCCAAAGAAAACGGGTTGTCGGCCAGTTGCAGAACTGAAAGTAAACAAGCGAGTCAAGTAAGGTCAGACAACCACACTCACTGCCGATCGAGGAAGCTGACTCTGAGACAAGGCCCAAGACCTTCTTCGGAGGCTCTTAACTGCTTGATTAATTTCCTGGTGTTTTTTAATCAAGGATCGCTTGCGGTTGACTCAAACGGCTAGAATGTCAAGTGCCGCGTTACCTAATGAAGACAGATCACTTTTTTTTTTTGTTCTTAAGTTTTCATATTTTAGACGTAATACCTTGTGGATGCGTTAATACACGTGAATAGGTATACTGCTATAATAATATCATCTACACCCCGTTTCCGTTAAGAAGGGTGTAGGGGAGGATGCAGAAGGTGTTACGTTTCCAGTTTCAACCTCTAGTATCTTGGGATGAGATTGCTAGCCTACACGTGGATGTTCAAGGAGCTTATGGTGTTCCTTGGCGGTCACCCATCTATGTGCCGACCAGACACAACAATGCTTCACTTCACTAGGACGATAACGTGTGTAATAGTGTATGTGCGTGCGTATACACGTGCACGCTTGCACACACGTCAGAGTATGACCTCTTCACATAGTCTCTCAAATTAGTCAAGAATTTTTCTTCCGAGTGTGAATATCTGGGAGTTGCCTATTAGTAGTTTTCTGAATGAACTCTTAAATCACTTGAAACAGCACATTGTCTATTTATTCCCTTCTTTATCCGTTTATATATCCATTAGTTTATCTGTTTATTTTTTTTTATTTATTCATTTATTTATTTATTTCCGTTGTGTGGAAGCTTGCTGAATAGGTTCGCTTCTTACATCACTTTCCAAAAGGATGCAAGTTAATATGAATAATACTTATCATTACAATATTCCCGATTCTGTGAGACCTGTGATAATCACGAACATGATATTTTATGCTAGTGAAGAATATGCATTAGGAATAACGGACAAACCTAAAGACAGTCTTTAGAATAGCTGAAGTGATTTCATACCAATTTTGGTAGTAAACGTGTCTTGTCATTTCTAGA